>NW_027156286.1:0-23603 GCF_002600585.1 Cystoisospora suis | reverse complement strand
CACCCACCGATAAACCCAACCTGGCATTTAGCGACATTGTAGTCATCGAACTCCCCGAGCGCCGGCATGAAAGGGGGAAAGCCTGCTTCTTCTTCCAGTTTGTTCTGCGTTGCCATACCGGGACAGAGCAAACGTAGGCAACGCGTTTCTCTAACTCGTTGACTAACTGGTGCCCACCATGAACATTGAGATCCACAGTTTTCCCTGTGGTACGCCTGCGTGCTTGGTGGAGAAATGGCCGCGAGAAGTGACACCACAGACTCGGGGCTTCGAGTTTTCCCGTGAGACTCCCAGTCTGTTACTTGGTGAAGAACGTGTTCCTCTGCCTCGCAGCTTCGACTGCTTATATGGAGGCCTGCCCCACCTGCTGGTAAAATTCGTCACAGGCTCGGAAGGCCCAATCGCGGCACATATCAAAGTTCATCATCGGATTGCTGATATCTGCAGCGTGTAACAGTAATCCCTCCAGATACGGCTTAGTCAAAGTGACAATTATTCCCTCGGTTAAAACCATTTCTCCTTGTATTTTCGCTTGCAACTTAGCAACCACGTCGAAGTGCTTCGCCATATCGGTCCACAGTATGGCACTGATTATCCGCTTGCGAATTTGGGAGAAGTGAGTTTGGGCAACTGAGCAGAAGACGTTAAAAGCTGGATCTCTGCAGACAACATTGACGCCATCTCGACAGGTCGGCAGTGCCTTGCCAGTCCGGTTTGCGTACGCAACAGCGTTCCATGCGTGCCCTTTAGTCGTCCACTGGAACAGCCGACGACAGTTTAGTCTTCGCCTCCTGCGAGTCATAGTGCTCCATACCCGGAAACAACGGATATGCAGCAATGTTCTTTTTTCGACTTCGTATTCCGCATCACTATATGTTTTGCTCCAGATGCCAGGCATGCCTCGGAAACGGCCTGGCATCGAGCTACCGCAGTAGTGCGTGTCTAAAAATAGGTATTTTTTTTCTTTTTTGAGCGCATGCGGGGGCAGAGCTACGCAAGCGGAACAGGTCCGGCATACACACGGCAGCGAACGTGAACTGCGACTCACGGCCCTAAAAAAAGACACGGGGAACTCCAGCGGTAGCTTGATGGCATTCACAAGCATCCCGATTAGTGCGAGGTATACACGTAGCCATCGTCGGGGCTTCGGAGTGAAACAGTTGCGCTTGTCTGCGAGTTTTTACCTCAGAATTTGAAAGAGGGAAGCGGCATGCAGGTTCTCCAGCACTGACACATTCTGGTAAATCCTGGCGGGCCAGCTAAGAGACAAGTGACACTATCAAAACAAGGCAGCATCAATTCTTCCCCGTCGACAAGAGATGCTCCCGTTGCACATCTTCGCAGGTACCGGACGGGGGGGAACACTGCCCAGAAAAACCCTTCTAGGCAGCGGCGTTGTTTGGAAACGTCCCAGCGGTTGTCCCGTTCTAAGACTCAACGCTCTCTTTCCAAGAATGACCCCGGAAATCCTTTGCGTGCCGCCTTCTGCGTAGCCTTACCAGTTGAATCTAGTCATGAAGAGATTGTTGGCACCTGGATGCCCAAGATCATGTCCAAGGGCCGCGACCGACAACACCAGATAGTCAATCGGTGTGAACTGTGCTGCGACGTCTGGGAGTGCCAACAGGAGGCACAGCACCTAAGTACAAGCACCCAAATCCGCCAGGACAATCTAGACAGACACAGCTTTTGAGCAACAGAAGCAACCCATCTACACGGGAGTTACAAGCTGCTGGCGAACTATCAAGCAGCGTCACAAACTGCCTCACCTGGGCAACATTGAGAGCGTGATAGAAGTTGTGGTACGGATTGGGTCTGTAGTTTTCGTATACTGCGACTGAAAACTTCATTATGGTTTCTCCGGGAATGTCCAAGTTTGCCTGTTGGGCGAACTGAGTAAGGAGATCTCTGCTCGAAAAAGGCACACATGGCACGACGCCGTTTTTTCCTCGGCCTGCTGGCTGCGCAGATAGCCCATGTGCTTCGTTGGGAGCCACTGTTGCATCGCAGTAGCGGGGCAGCGTACAGCAAGAGTTGGTAAATTTGCTGTGGCTTGAGGACGTTAAAACGGGGAGTCCCGAATCTACGAGCCTGTCGAAATCCCCACCGTCCTCCCGAGTGAAATCACTGATTGGCTCTCAATCTCGGCGGCCAGGGGAAACGGTACACGCGGTTGCTCACCGAGTAAGCCGCACGGCAACAGGGGGTGATAGGCCGAGGACGTTGAAGTCCCAGTCAAGAAGCTGATGCATTGTCAAGGGCTCGCAATCCGTCGGAGAGGTTGACACCAAGTTGAAGTAAGCCTGCGACGGCAGGGGGCCGGCGTACAGACCAGCGACGCTACCCGTCACCCCCCTGACAACAAAGCGGGCGGACGGAGCCAACTTCTTCGGGCCTCTTGTTGGCACATCGCTGGAACAGTCCTGTCCTGGCGTGACGACTTGAAAGATGGCACTCTGTAGGGAATGCTCCGTGGAATCACTACCCCAGAAACGAAAGCAGCAAGGTCCACTGTGGGAAAGGGGGGGCAGCCGCCGGTCTCGGTCTGCGACGGTAGTGTTTCTACTGGCGCCTTCCCTGATCGCGTACCTGTACCTCATGCTCCTTCGGCATCTTCACCTCCAAACAAGAGGTGGCCCTCATTAGTGCTCGTGGGTGCCTGCCTTCGCGCGAAAAAAAGACAGAGCCCATGTACTGCCAATCCTGTGTGCTCTGCCTACGCCAGTCTTGACCTCACACGCGAACTCACATGTGTTCTTTTCGGGGGCAAAGATACAGCTAGCGTGCCCACGTCGCTCCCGTCACTGGCAGAACTATGCTGCCTGTCATTCCTTCATGTGAACGCGCAGGGAAGCTCAGCAAAGCCGCGCGGTCGCGGCTGGTCACTATCGCGAACTCCACCGAAGTGCGCCTCCCTCCAGGCGTGCACAGCCGGTGCCAAGATACTGAGAGGCACTTATCACCCTCCTACCCGAGTCTTCCTTCTACTCCAGAAACCACGGAAATCGCTAGGTGCGGGGACCGTGACTCAAGACGAGGAAGCCTGCACTGCAGTGGGCGTCGGCGCCAGGGAATGTCACCGTGTTAGGAGGCTGACGTTTTTCCGGAGGCTGCAGAGGGCGGATATCCCCGGGCTGAGTCCCGTTGACTTTGTCCGCGGGTGAAGGACTCTGCAACGCCTCTCCGGCTGCAGCGTCTTCGCGACTGGAAGAGTATATGGCCGGCAGCATCTGGTAGTAGCGATCTAGCTGATGGGAAATGTCGTAGTCGTCAACGAAGCCCATTGACTGAGCTAAGTCTCGTCGCATGGGACTCTGCAAAGAAAATGACCAACATGGACAACGGTGCCCTAGTGCCCGACTGCTTGGTCGTTTGGTTGCGTTTCCCTACAACTCTCGGAAGCTACCGCCGCAACTGTGTGTGTGCCTCCCGTTTTTTCCTTAAGGAAGAAACTAACGCGTGTACGCTCGACTGGGGCAGACCAGCCTCCGGAAGCATGACCCGGGGCGGGAATATCGAGTCGCCTTCGCAGGGTGGTGTAGCCCCAGAACTGTCTCCTTGCGAGCGCCTTGGCGTTAGGACCGCTACCCGCCTGTAGACGTCCCATCCGCAACGCGTGTGGCGGCAGGTGCAAGTTCGTTTGCGCGGCTCTCTCCCCCGTCAGAGCCAAAACATCCGGCTGGACCCGGTAGGAGGCGACAACTTTCGAAGCAGGGGTTTCTATATCAGATGTGTTGTGTAGTGCGGATGTTCTTTCCTACTGTAGTGAGGGTGCCTCCATCCCACCTCCGCGAGGGCGAGTGCGATGTCGCCAACGCGTCTGGACAAGCCAAGCTGATCCAGGACGTGGATGACGCCATTGACATCGCGATAGAGGCATTCTGGAATGAGTTCGCGCCGGCAGAAAAGCTTCTCCATCTCCTCGTCACTCATCGGAAAAAGTTCCGGGCTGCCGTCCAAAATGTCGCCGCCGTCTAACACAAGCAGGTTTAGTGAAGAGTACAGCGGCTCTCCTAGGCACACCCGAAGAGCCTGTTGCGAGGTGGCACGCCTGTACACGGTGCAATCCTGTCATTGTTCCAGAGAGCAAAACTCCAAGGGGACGCGTAGGGGCACTCCCGACTGTACAAGAGAGTCTGAGCCACAAAACTACATCTGCCCCGAGCTCCTGGCCGGCTGTGCCATTGCACTACAGGGGTGCAGCTAGGGCGCCGCAGGTTGATGCTCCGACCCGCGGAACCGGCAGGCGCAAGCTTTCATATATGAGGAGGCGTGTGTCAGCACGCGTACCATCAGCACTCTCGTCGTCGTCCGCGTCTCCCATGGACAGGTCTTCAGTCTTATTCGGATGCGTTGTTGCTTGGCTGCGTCGAACCTGCTTCACTGGATCCGCTCTTTCCGATTTAGGGCTCCTCGATGGCATTCCAACAGCTAGACTTTTTCTGAGCTGCTTGGCGGGTGGCTGGCGCTCTAAACCATCAGCGGCACTCAGGAGGGAGCTGTTGGGGAATGGAAGTGAGGTCATCCAGGACTTCTTTGCTGCTGGACTCGAGCGTCTTGTGTACCAGCTGTACAGAAGTATACCGTACAGAGAAGACTCTTGAGGGACTCAACTCGACGCGCTCGGATTGAAGAGCTCCCTCTCCGAAAATGTGGCCTGTGAATATCCCGGCTTCCTTACCCAGCGACTTACTCCTGGAGACTGTTGCCGTCTTGCCAGGCCCCACCAGTAGATCCTCGAACAATCAGCTCGATCAAAGTGCTGGAGTGCACCGGGAGAGTCAGTCTACGAATTCACAGCCAGGAGGCGTCCGGAAGAACGAAGTCGAGAACGTTTGAGGCGCACACATGCGAGAGGCGGTGTGCAAGCGGCGGGAGCCTGCCGCAGCAGCCAAAGTTTGCCCTGGCTGGCTGTCTTGTGTTGAGTAAACTCTGAGGCTTGATGATTCAAGGCCGCCGACAACCCTGCTACAGACACCCGATGCGGACCGCCGCGGCTGACCAATCATGGCAGCAGGTTTCTCGCGTCACGGGGCCAGAACCTCTTGGTCAATCCCCTGCATCACCACCTCGGCTCGATTGGACAAGGAGAAAACAAAAAGCGAATGCTACCTACCAGCCGTGATGAGAGCGCCGTGCAAGGTTGCCCCTCACCGTGGAACCCGTCCGAAGGCGCTTCGCGCCTCTCTTTCTTGAGACGTGCATCCTGTCTTCTTACCGAATGAAATGCTGGTCCACAGGGAACTTGTCAGGCGACCCCTGTGAGGAGGTGCCTGCCGCTTCTGACTCTATCGAGGCGAGGAATACTTTCACGGAGTTCTCATTCAACCTCGAGGTCGCCGCCTGAAGTCTAGAGAAGATCTCCGGAGGAGTGAGTGCCCTAGAACCCTTCTCGCTGGGATTCTCGGACACCTGAATGAAGTCCCCGACGAAAACTGCAACCGTGGGGACCCCGTGCTCCTGAGATACAGTTCAGGGCATGGTCTTCTTTTCTTTCTGTGCGGCCGCGTCGCCCGCCGATGTGTGAGAAGGAAGCGCTCGAGAATGGCTGGCTACATTTTGTGGATCCACTGATGCTCATGGTGCCAGCGTGCGAATGCAGAGCACAGGGCGAGTCGGTGGAGAGGCTACAAGAGATAGCACGGTGGAAGGCACCTCGGAGAGAGCGTATCGGCGGTCCTGCGCACTGCCTGCAGGGAAGGCTGTGTGTCTCCCGCGAAAGAAGACCTCTTCTAGGGAGAAAACGTGTGGAGTCGAATGCTATTGGAGTGTTTGGAGCCTTTTCTGTGCGGCTCTAGCCCGGCTAAGAATATGACAGCTGGACCCGCTGAGTACGTAGTCGCCGCTGACGCCAGTTACCTGGGCGAGAATGTCCATCATTTCTTTGAAGCTGAAGCAGTGAACGCATTGAACTCCTATGTCCTTACACAAGAAAACGAAAAATCTTCGTGTTTCTTGCGAAAGTCCTAGGGTGATAACCACTGCTTGTCTTCCGGCAATGACGGCGAAGTCTTCGTGAAGATCTTGCAGGCGAAACCTGGCCTTCGCCCGGATAGCGAAGGAGAAGAAGATGCCCCTGAGCGGCGATGACTGAATCTTCATACCTCCCCCAATAGACTGAAGCATTTTGTTTGAGACCAGAAGACGTAAACCTTGTCCAGACCTGATTTTCGAACGGCAAGCGAAGAAGGGGGAGATTTCAATGGTTACGGAGGCCCCCTCAACAAGCTAACAGAAAAGGCTTCTACCGCGTGCATCTTGCCGCCGGGTGGAGCAATGCGACGACTCCGCAAAGAGGAAATAACCGAGCCAGCGGTGGTCTGCTCGCAACGCAGACGGTGGAGCCAAGCTGAGCTGAAGCTGACCTGTCTACGAGTCCCTTTGTCTGTACCATGAGCTGCGCTTTCTGGTTTTCCATGCGCACACCCAAGCCTTTCACCTACACAATAAGCAGACCTAACCGGGTTTGGGAGAAACAGATAAGGCATCTGCTAGTACGCGGATGCGGCCAGTCTAATTGCTGACGGGACTGGGGACTCATGTGCTGCAGCCCGCAGCAACATTCTAGGCACATGGGTCCGCGGCGATTCTCGACCGTCCAGGTTGAAGCCACCGGCTGCGGTGCCGACTGAAGATCCCTGCCTCACCTCGACGTGGATATCGTACGCTTTGAATTGATCGGGGTCGTCGTGTTCCTTTCCTGACCGGCTCGCATTGGCATTGATGAAGACTTCAATGCCCATTCCTTTATCAAAGGTGTGATCCAGCACGTACGAAAGTGTCTGATCCGTAAAGTACAAACAAGGCGCACCTGGCGCTGGAAGGCGGGCGTTCCTCGGTTCCTGCCACGCAACGAGGCAGCCAGAGTGTTTGCCGGTGCTCGCCTATCTCGTGCCGTTTGAACTGGCTAGACATACCCTGTTGAGAACTTTGCGAAGTTTTGCGGTGTCCACCATCACAAGGGAGGGACAGCCTGCTCCGAACAAGCAGCTCAGGGGAAGTTGCTTCGAAGTTGCTTTCGGTCTGAACGACTCCAGACAATCCTCTACAAGGGAACGGAGATCGGCGAGGTCCGTGGTGGCCTTGAACAGGATACGCAGTTAGGCGGCAGAAGAATAGTGGTATTCTGCTTATCAGCGCCCCTGATCGAGAGGAGCTCCTGGTCGGTGCTGATCAAACCTTGGCTGGTTATGCAGCAGGGCAGCTGCAGTATGGGGAGAGCAGTTCGGAGCACCACGTCACTCAACTGCAACGGGTCCCCTTACTCCGGTCCATGGTGCACCACGCCTCTAGTTGTGGAGGGACAAACTAAGGAGCAGGCAATCCAATCTTGCTCTCGTGAACGACCACGAGGGCTCCGGACTCACATGCAGAAGCTCGGCTTCGGCCGCTATATAGTCCAGAGCATTAACGCAGACGGCAATCATGTCAGCTGTACATTTCTCCATCACCTTCAGAAGCTTTAAATGGTACGCTGTCAACTTGCCACTCGTGAGCAGTAGCGCAGATATCCCCGAAAGAGGGTGAAGGCGGGGTAGTATTTTGTGTTCCAGAGTTGCGAGGACGACGTTGGAGAGGTCCGCTACATTCGTCTGAACTTCTTCATCGGAGAAGGCGACGGCGTCCTGGCAAATTCTAAATGCTCGCGCTATCTGTGCTTTGAAGCAGAGCGGTTCGAACACATGGGTCGTGCGGCATCGATGGCAGGTGATTTCGGTTCTTTTGGGCTTGTCCCTTGCAACGCCATCCTCCCGCTCGGCTGAGTTGCGCTGAGCCAGTAACTGTTGAAACTCGGAGTCAGGGGCTTACCGGAGTTGTATTCGACGAAGCCAACGAAAACGAGTAGGGTCAGAGTCAAGAGTCCGAGCGCCAAGCTTGGACCCTGGAGGAGGCGAGGCCAGATCCGGATAGAGCGTAAAGCATTTACGATGTCATTGAGTTCCTCAAAATACATGTCAGCTCTTTCAAAAATCTCACGGAATCGGCCTTGGGTAATTAGGTTCAGCACGAATTTGTACGGGTCGTACACATCCGGCCATCCCGCAGGATAGTACTGGAGGATTTTTTGCTCGAGGACTAGCGACAGAGGCACCTTGATTGTCAGAACTGCTTCACGCAGGCGCGCTGACAGGTGAGGGTCTATGGTGCGCAACCTGTTGATAGCCTCTCGTAGTGGGCATGTCGAGTTTCTGCGGCCTGAGCCCGACTGCTGGAAGCATCGAGTCGCGGATCGAATAGAGTTATCATAGCTCTTAACACTTTCGAATCCTGTTATTATCTGGACCGCGATCTCGTACAACTGCATGTACACGTCGTGGTCTAGGTATGCTGAGCTGAGAGGAGTGGACTGGACAAGAACACGCTGATAAGAGGAGCCAAAGAGATTTGAGAGGGCCCTGACTCTTCGCAAAGTTACGGACATGTTTTTCATTCCCATCAATTCAGTATACACGTCCTCCTCGGACACAACGGCTCGTGTCTTGATTGCGAGGAGATCCATCTGAACGTTGAACAGTGCAACACTCAGTACAACGAGCGCTGCGAAGACGACGATGTGCGCTCTGCAAATCAAGGCAGACCGCTTATCTATCTCTTTGTCGTAGGCACGGAACATTTCGTACGTTTTCTCCTGATGCGTTGTCTTTACTGCGCAATATGACTGACGGGAGTCAGCCCCGGACGCCATGCCGAATGAGGTTGACCGCATCCCCCTCTCCCACGTGGGACCTGGTTGCCGCGAGGAACCGTCCGGTGACCTCCGCCGAGCACCGGTGGCTTTTTGTCCTGGCATCTTGGGTAATGTGCAAGCCAGGGCCGGAAGTCCAGCAGAAAGCTTTTTCTCGAGCCGCGTTTTCGCACGGTCGAGACTGACACCCGTACCGTGGGACTCTCGGACTTGCTGCACATGTGATGGAGCATGATCAGCCTTAGGACAGTAACCGTGGAATCCCCTGCAGGAGGGATGCAAGCAGGCACTGTCGCTCTGCGACGGAAGCGATCGCGTGCAGCAGGGCTGTAACGGGCCAGCGGTCACAACCGGACCGGCGGATAGTTAGGTGGGATAAAGCATAGCACTATCCTCGTAGGTGGGCTACCACCAGTGGCTCCTCACGCTGCGAAACAAAGACTTTTATGTCCGACAAACTGGAATAACTAGAAGTGTCCGGCTCTTAGAAATTCCGACCTTTCACAGAGCCTGTGTCCACGCCCAGCCGGACCCCGGCTTTCCGTAAGGGACTGGAGGTGATCCAGCCAAACGCACGAGAAAACACCACGCGTTACCTGGTTCCCAACGGAGACAGCCGTGGCTGAAAAGCAGAGAAAGCCTGAGGTGAAGAACTCTTCTGTTGAGCAGCGCCGCTCACCGGGGCGATGCTGCAAGAACTAAGTACGGGTGACTCGCTGGGCGGGAGCAGCACAGCCTGGCCGTGGCAGCTGAGGACTAGATCTCGACAGTCTGACTTTTCCAGATATTTGACACTCCGGACCGTTTCCGCTCATCCCACACTAGCTTCCGGTAGCTCTAAGCTTCCCCTGAAGGAATGCGCGATTCTCAACCCCCCCGGCCGCGAGCATGCAGGACAACTGGCAGGAGTTTCCGCCGACGCACAGAATGATACCGGACTGCCTCGGTTTGAATTGTTAAAAGGCATCGCGAAGTATATCTGGCCGCATCACCGTCGCCTGCAGAGGCAGCAAAAAGGAAGGAGGAAGTTTAGCACTGGAACCACACCCGTAGCCGCAGGGGTAGGAACGGGCAGCTACCGAGCAGCATGCATGTAGCTATGCTGGAGGCAGTCCCACTCTCGAATGATTGTACCAGGAGGGCCAAGATTATCTGCTGCCAGTCTGTGTCAATACAAGGCATGTTGCTGCTGGTTGCTGCCGGAGGACCTCCAGGACCTGTAAGCCGGAAAAAGTACGGCGACAAAGGTAGCCGGTCTCACTCTGTTAGTGCGCGCCGCCAGTGCCGAGCGAACCCGTGTGGCTGACGCGTGCCGCTCACAGATATCTACATCGCAGGTTACACTAATGTCAGCTCTCCTCGTTTTCCAGACTATCAGAGACCACAATGGGGAGCAGCTGACGCTCTTGCTGGAGCAACGGCCCGCGGACGTGAACTATGCGGACAGCAATGGAACGACGCCGCTGACTCTCGCGGCACAGCTAGACAAGGCAAGCCTGGTTGAAATTTTGCTGGCCAAAGGAGCAGACCCGACCGCTCAGGAAAGGTTGTCACTCGGCGGAAACACGGCGCTGCACTACGCTGCGGAGAATAACAGCAGGTACATGCAGCAAAGAAGGGCGTTTGCTGTCAGCTCGCCGGGATAGATCTGTCCCCTCAAGGGCACATCACCTGTCCGCGTTTTTCTCGAGGATCTTGAAATGGCGGGAAGCCTTCTGGTTGATTTCACTCCTCTCTGTTTCTGCCTGTCTTGCCTTATGCACCGGTCAACTAAGTGAAGTGGCTGTAAAGCTGTTACGTCACGGAGCACAAGCGAACGTGCAGAACAGGCTCGGCCACACGCCTCTTCATACTGCCTGCCGGTTTGGCCACGCGGATATTGTTCGAATTCTCCAGTCGAAAGGCGCAGATGCCGGCAGCCGCGACTATTCTGGTAGGCCACAAAAAGGTGCCTTCACTATGGATCTCACGCTCAAGCACTCCTCAGTGGATGTGATACCGGTGAACAAATTCCCGTCCCTGGCTTGTCAGCGCAAGTTATTTCACCCGCTCATGTTACTGTAGGGATACACGTGACCATCTAAGCACGCCTTGCTGTACTCGCCTGCTTCCAGGTTTTCGCCGTTGTCTGCGGTTGTGCCAGGGTTCACTCCGTCTTTTTGGGCCAAAACAATGGGCCACGATGCGTGCCTCGTGTTGCTACCCCCTCCCCAGTTTTACGGCAGCAAGCAGATATCTGAGTTTCAGCTCGTTACAATGGATGCACTTGACCTGACCCTGAAAGTGCCGACGCAGAAGTCCGGCAAAGGCAAGGCGAAGAACAAGAAAAAGTGAAAAGCGGTGGCAAGAAATGCACCTGGTATTGAAAGGCCAGCAAGAACCCCAGCAAACGCTCTTCCCTAGAGGCCCCGCACGGGAGTGTGCTGCCGTGAACCCTGCCCGGAGCGTGAGTGTTTTATCGCATTGTGGCAGATAACCGCTGACCCAAGTCGAACTCAACCTTTCAGGTGCGTTACAGGTACCACGAACCGGTGAAAATTGATTCCCAGGTCTTGCTGCCCAGGACGAGCTGCTTAAAGAAACCGTGTATGACGAGGTCACACACTTCCACATACGGAGGAGCGGGCTGTCGTCCCTCTCCGGCTGTTAGTATTTCACTCCGAAGTTCCGAATTCCACCTGGATCACTTCCGCGGTCCGGACTCGCTGGCTTGGCATGATTTAGACCGATAAGATTCACGTCGCGAGAGACACCAGTGGCCTCGAAGAAATTACAAGCCTGCTCCGCAGCTTGCCAGTAGCGTGCGATACCACACAGCTTGGGTGAGCGCTCCTCGAGCGGGAAACGCTGCAGCGTCGTACGCTCACAGCCGTACAGCGATTCTCGGAAACCAGTGAGGTCTTTGAACGGCATGCCGTGGAGGGGAGCACCATGTCTCTGGACAGCAGCTGAAGGCCTTGCTGGTGCCGGCTGCGACGGTTTAATCTGCCTCGCGGCTACGCGGGTGGCGTTCTCTCCCTCGACAAAACGCTGAGGTCCTGCCTGAGACAAGGGAATACTCAATCAGTCTTCCGTCCCCGCTTCTTCCGTAGCGTTTAGCCAACTCGTACAAACCGGAGGTCACATCAAGGTTCGGCTGAGAGTGCTGCATGGCTGTCAATACAGCAGGAGGGTCCGGCTGACAGTGTCTGAATATTATTGTTCATTGGTCGTTTTTGCTGTCCTGAACGATCACCCTGCGGCCTCCTCTGTATCGCTGACCTTTCGATGAAGGCCGCCGAAGACTATAGAAGGGCGGCTGTGTCCGCCGCCCTTTTTCTCTTGCTTTTGCAGAATGTCCGCGCCCAGACGGACTTCCGGCTCGAAAACCCCGGTGAGGATGCACGTCTGTTAGCCAGGGGTGCAGATCAATGGAACCGCCGTCGGGGTCAGATTTCGGCGTGCCCAGCTGCACCGTAGCAAGCGACAGGGCGACACTCCCGGCAAAGCATTACGGAATCGACTGCGGTGACAAGGGCCAGCTGCCCCAGCTCACATGGATCGGTTAGTAGGTTTCTCTGGGATCGCCGGGCCTCCACTGCAACGCGTGCCGCAGACAATCCGTTCGAGGCCGGCTCCTTCGTGCTAACTGCAACGGATATATCATCCTTTGATGAGCCAGTAGGTGCACACTGCCTGGCGACACGACAAGTGTGACTCAGTGGACGACCAGTTTGCTCACCTCGTCGCCTGGGATATTCCCCTGGCGGTAACCAGCGTGGGACCCAGGACAAACTTTTCCGCTATCGGAGCTGTGGCTGGAGTCAACAGCGCGGGTTCTACAGGGTACAGCGGACCGTGCCCTCAGAAGCAGGCGTGCATCAAAATTGCCGTCTACGCCATACGTACGAGTTTCCCTCAGCGCAGCCTACTTCATTCACTTCATCACTCATAAACACTCTTCAGGACCCTCGTCGCTGGAGCTCCCTCACACGGCAACCTACGGCGATGTAATGAAGAAGCTCCTTACATTGTCGGAAAACGGCGGTACGTTCTCACGTCGCCGTCCTATTGTTTTCCCGGGACACGATTTCCCTTCAGACCTGTTGGACGTTGCGTCCCTGTATTCGACTGCCATACCACATCAACCGGACAGAATAAGGACACAAGGCTAGGCACAGGGGCTCCCTGAAGCTGAAGCGGTACTGCCGCACTGGCTAGGCACACTGAACTGCCCGCTTCTCGTAGGCGCAGCAAGTGGATGCCGTGTGTAGCACAGCGGCTTTGGCCTTCTGAGACAGAACATCGCCAGAGACGTCAGAACTTCCGCAGGCAACATGGCCGCCCACTGCGCCAGGTCGAGGACACGAGGTGAAAGACGCCACCGCGGGTATCTCTGCGTGTTCCACTGAGCAATCTGTGAAGTGACAGTGGTGGCGCTCCGACTTCAAGGACAAGAGACCGCCAGCGTTCCTACATCTCGCTTGAGCTTGGCGAGTCGCACACCGTGTGGAGCTCTGATGGAAGAGCCCCATAGACAGAACCCCCGCGTACAACGTTGAGAGTTGTCCAGCGTCCTGCGTGCCACAGGGGCCGCCGCGTAAGCGTCGGTCTCCAAGACAACACACGCAAATGAGTCAAACGCCAAGGCTCCAAGGGGAGCAGCGCCAAGACATCAGCGCTGGTGCTGACTGTAGCAAGGGGAGAGAACCCGGAGACAGAGAGCTTCCTTCACTTAGTCCCAACACTCTTCTTATATACCTATCCGAGGTGCTCCAAACGTCACTCTAGACAGAAAAAACCAGACACCAATTTGTTTCGAGGCACAGCTGTGTGTAGGCAACGCGCGGTTCCGCCTAGCCCATTGCAGTGGGAGACATTTTTGAGCAAGCAAAGAATGCTTGGCTTGTTAGCGCACTCAAAGAGAAGAGTTTTCAACATAGGAAAGGCAGCAGACGAGAATAGGAAGACGCTTCTGGTGCAGCAAGTCTAGATCTCAGCAAGAAAGCGTGAAGTCGGACACACAAACATGCGAAAAAACGGCAAGTCACCAGCGAGCCTACACTCATTGGCGTGACTGAAATACCCCGAGAACTTGTCGGGCAAACCATCACAACCGGGCCTCCTCCGTGCGAGTTCGGCCGCGCCTACGACACCGCCTTCGGTATTACTATTCAACACGATTCATGGTCTCCTTTTTTGACTGCACCCGTGACGGTCGTGTGAATGTAGCGTACTATCAACGGCAGTAGCGCCCATTCACTGTACTGGTCACACACAAGTTGACCTCGCTCTTGTCTAGTCGGCTCTGGTCATAGTAGCCCCCGCCGTTGCAGGATTGACGGTGATTTCCGGAGGTACGAGAAATCGGTCAGAACCGCTTCCGCGGTGCCTTGGCCGGCCCCACAGTTCTGTGTGAACGTTAGCGAACGACGGCGGTCCGTGCCGCCTAGCCCGACACTGCCGTGCGCCCGGCGAAACCACCTTGAGCCACCACTTCGGTCACAGTATCGCCGGCGAACTGAAACTGGTGAGCGCTATTCACCTCTACCGGAGAATCACGGGTGCACCCACGCCAAATCTTAGAAGTCCCTGGACGCCCGCATAACCCCACACCTGTTGCTGACCCCCTGACGGGTCGATTCCAGCAGAAACCTCACAGCTCATCGTGGCTCAGCTCATCATCATGAAGCAATCCATCACCTTCCTTGCTGACCATAATGCCCACCTCCGCCTTCCACTGATCAGGAGCCGCTCCCCAGCTCCAAGTTGACCGCGGCTTTTCGTTGCCAACGGAGACCTCGATGTGGCCGGCAATAGGACAACCTCTGCCGCAGTTTTGCTGCGTAAACCTGGATAAAAAACAGCGTGGAAACTTAGCTGGTGAACCGTTCGAAAAGAGATCACAAAAGCGAGCGCTTTTCTGCCCGTAGGTAGTCGGCCCCATCCCCTAACGCCAGACTAACAACGCCCGCGTCGAAGGTCTGCTATTCGTGAGGCAGATACCCTCATCGTTTGAGCCTGTTAAGCTCCGAGATGAACCACATTCACAAACCCATGCAGCAGGTAACAGCCAGCCCAGCCTGGTCCCACTAGTATGGTGCGAGCCCGTTGTCCGTTGGGTCCTTAGGTTTCCATGAGCTACTATGACGAGACTGCCTGCACAGAACCAAAGCCTCACTAGTACTACGCGGACACAAGAAAAAGCCTTTCTGCGAGAGCGCGGCTTCGCGTGGAGTTCTCGAAAAGGAAGAAGTTGCACATGAGCTTCCCCGTACTTGTGTTCCTTCTTTGCCTGCAGAGTCGTTTTCAGATGCTCGTGCTCCAGTATGACGCTCTCGCCGAGGTTCCAGCTTTGCCCGCTCGAACTTCCGCACAGCACTCTGAAACCTGTCAGACGGTCTTCCTTACTCTCGCCTGCACTGACCTGAGAATACATCTACGCAAACACCAATGACGTACTGACACAGTGCGGGCTCTGCAAGATGCACCAGTTCTGCTTCCCACATGATTGCGGCCGAACCCTACCCTCTTTGGGTAAGCTAGCACAGAGTGGAGAAGGAGCCGTAGAGCGGCTGGTTTGTTCAGTCCCCACAACCAACAGGCAGTAAAAACCCTGTTATCGCACAAAACGACAGTTCCCTCCGTTTACTTCGCCCACCTGGATCTCTCCTGCGAGGATCTTATCAGCCCTTTCCCGTTCCGCGCGACTCAAGCAAGGCGGCGTAGGGAAGGAGTTCCCTCCGAAGCTCGAAGCTTTAGAGAACTGGGGTATGATCCAAACAGCGCGTCTGGAGAAGCGAACGCCTGCTACGCTCGAGACCTACTTCTCTGTTATTGCTGAGCGGCGAGGGCGCCCCCACAGCCTGTAAGCGCCCTGCAGAAGTCGCGTGTTCCAAAGCGATCACAGAGCCACAGCGGACAGGCACCCCGGCCTCTCCGTCCGTCGGAAGTGCGGGAACGGGGTCCGTTTCGCTTCCTTCTACAGCAGCTGGAACTGACTTCGTGCCGATTTGTTTCTGAAGCTCTCGGCTGTCAAGCGGCACCTGCCTGTTGCTGCCCGGAGGGACCGTTACTGCCCACAAGACATTCCCCGAAGCAGGTCTCTCCTCACTGGGCATCGCCGTCTGAAGACGCAGAAAAAAGGCTCTGTGTGAGTTGGGGCGACCAGTAGTCACGTTAGTCCGAAAAGTATGACTCCATATACTACCGAATACACGCACTCGCCCAGAAATACAAGCAGTCTGTGCGCGCACCAGGGGAGACGCAGTGTGGCAATGAACTGTTATATTCCCGAAAAAGTGTGGTGGCGGTCACTCGGGGTTCGGCTTGACCGCCGTCCACGGCAGACACGAGCCAAAGCAGATGCCCGTACTTTGTACCAGAGGATGTTTTTTCTGTCCCTGCAACTTGCAGATAGACACATTTCCACTTCAGCACCGGAAGGCTCTTGCTACACCGCACACGCAGTGCGTCCAACCAGAACCTCTGTCGTTGCTCTATGTCGGTGTCCACACCGAGTACCAGAGGAAAACAGGTCGTACTCTTCGCAGGTAACTAACGGAGTTCGTCTCCATGGAGAATACGCGCGCAAAGTCTGAAGCATGCAGACACTTCACAGACGTACTGGACTCGCAGTTTCAGTTCGAGTGAAAGACTTGAAACTCACCACAGCCTGCTGCCCGCTACCAGAGCCCCAGGAGATCTTGCCAGAGAAGAGTCTGCAGACACACACGACCCTGAGTCTCGTGTGAACACTCGGCGCCGGGAGGGAACGGCAAGATACACAGGAAACAACTGTGCTCTTACGGTGTGGTGACAGGAGGACGGGACAGCTGTACCCCTATCGTCACCATGTCGTGCTTGCGTGTTCGCGAAACTTAGCTAAAGCAGGGAAAGCTACCTTTCTATGTCCCCGGACACGCGGGGAGCCGGGGAGAGGCCTCGAGCAGTGAGATAATGGACGGGAGATGTCTACACTGTCAGTTGGGCGCTTCACTCCACGACAACGAGCAGATGTGCCCGCTAGTGTCGCACGCGAAGTGTGCGTGGCAAGAGAGCTCCTCCGCATCGAAAAACGACAACGAGAAGGGTGCAGTCCAGACGTGTTATGTGGCACGTGTCGCGCGGGCTCACACTTCTTTCTTTTCGAAAGAACTCGAGGCATGTGCTGTAAGCGATGCTGTTTAACACAGATTACCGTGTTGGAAAGTACAAAACGGACGAAACGCATCCCTTCAATGCGAGAGAACAGCTGGGGCAACCTTACTTGTATCCCGTCGCAGCATGTACAAGAGAGATTGCACTGCCATACGTTACTGGCCTCCCTTGTTTCGCTGCTTCAGCCACAGCCACTACGCCTCCCTCTGCGGCTGGACAATAGTACAGCGCCACGATCACCAGGCACAGTAGACTGGGGAGGCCCGTGCACAAGTACGGTTTGCGGGGGCATGCCTCTGACACACTCACGCCACAAACCGAGGAAGGTCCCCTGGGCCCGGGCTGTGCTAACAGGTTGGTATCTCCACGAGCGCCCAGCGAGCTGCTCCTTCTGAAGGCGAAGACCTTCAGCTGAAAAGCCCAGGGACGTGGAAGAGAGGGACGATCCAGCCACCTCATTGTCAAGCGGGAGAAAAAAAAAGGATACCGGACAGCACAGCAAGTTACAGCGTGAAAAAGATTAGACCGTTGGAGTTGCGGCTGATGTGCCAGTTCACGTTTTCTCGTAACCAGGTCTTCACCAGAGCCAAACTGCGAGGGGTCACAGCCAACTGTTGCTGACGACCACACAGCGGAGAGCCAGCCAGGCAGACGTAGAAAAGGAAGACAGCCAATACTTGCGAAGGGCCGTCGCGTTCTGGAAGTACAGACAATGACTCTCTAATGCGTTCCTGTACTTTCCTGAGTTATCGCACCGCGGCTCCTCCGGCTCGCTCCTGAGCTCTCGTGCGCTCCCGTGCAAAGTAAGTACTCCTTTGCCTTTCCCCCCTTCTCTCCGTGCGCAGCCCCCGCCTGAGCGATCGGCTGTCTTCAAGATGGGGACACAAGAACTAACTGATGACGCAAGGTACAAGCCGCAAGAAGCACCGCTCCGGTCGCCCTTCGCGGGGAAAATTGCCCCGCCACCTCACAAAACCCGTCAAGCCGGAAAGCAAAACGCCGATGCCACTTCCGAGATGGACAACGATAACGCGCTTCTACCGTGCAAGAGCAAAAGCGATTGTTTGATTGGGCAAAACAGGCAGAGGAGGAAGAGACGGCATGCATGCCGTGAAATTGATAGGGCCTCTCTTCGCTGTCGCGAGAGCACGTTGGAGTCCATTCCAGCCCTAAGATCTGGAAGACAGCAGCCTTTTGTCTTAGTGTTTGGCGTGTGCGGATGTGCGGTAAGCCTTAGGAGTTAGGCAAATTCCGTGGCCTCCCCTCTGCTCCTGAAACACTTCATCGCTGGCTTTTCGGTCTGCCGGTCTCATCTGCTGGCACATGCAAACAAACGGCAGATGCCGCTTTGAACGCCGCTGCGTCTGTATATGCGTGCATCACTCCTCTTTTGTTTTCCTGCTGCTTTTCTTCTTCCGTTGCGTAGATCAGCTGGCCGAATCTACTTGCATTTTCTCGCCGAAACATCCTCTGTCATGCGTCGGACATGTAAGACTCCACGCCGCGGCCGGAACGATGTCGGCCGGAGTGCTTTCTTCGCCCGCGTGCCTTTCTCCGAACAGGAAAGGCGTCCGGTCGCGGCCAGGGCGTTCACATTCTGTTTGCTTTGTTTTGCAGTGCAGGGCTGAAGTGCGCGGCGCGTGCTAGCAGACGTAGTCTCTTCTCAGATCTTTCCGGCTTAACACTCATCCCCCCTCTGGAGAGTTCTTTTTACTCGAAAGGTCGTGACTTCCTGCCTAACGTGCACCTTCGCAGGTAGTCTGGATGCTCGTTCTAAGATGCGCGTTTTGGAGTACAGGAGCTTGAGGCAACGTGCACTCAGAAAGTGAATGTCCTCAAAACCATCGTGACAACGCCGAGCAGATGAAGGTGTTTTGGGGATTCCATTGTTCTTCTCCGCACCGCACACACGCTTGTCCACGGAGCAGGAGCTTACTGGCATAGGTTTTCTCCACATCGCTGCCTGCTGGGACGGGAAGGAATGGCGGGTTCGGGAACACTCCGTGGGCCAGCTACCAGCGTTGCCCTCCTTCCTGAGGGTTGCGACAGGGGACAGACAGCCTCAAGCCTCGCTGAAAGCGTCTCAGAGGTGCCGAGACGCATTTCTGACTCCTCGGTGGAGGAGGAAGATTTGCGTGTCCATGCTTCACCGACGACCCCTCATGCCTCGTGCTGTCACTCATCTTCCGTTGTCCTTGTAGACGGGACTTTATCACGGAACGGGGCAGGTATCTGCCGGTCAAACGGGGATGAGGAGAGACTGCGCCGAGAAGGAAGTGTCTGTCCATTCGATGATACTAGGAGAGGGGGATATAAGGAACCGGAAGGCATTATCGGTGCCGGCGGAGATCGGATGGGTCCTTCCGCACTCGACCGAGAGCCAGACTTCGTTGTGGACAGCCACAGAGTGCCTACACGTTCGCCGAGTGGCGAGGTCGTCGAAGCTACGGCTGAGGGATCGCCAGGCCCTGAACTTCAAGGATTGAATAGGCGGGAGAGAAGTGTTGTATCAGCGGCAAGGAGGGATGACGCGACCAGTCTCGGCTTTGTCGGAAACGACGGACCATTGTCCGTGGGGAAGGCAAATGGAGGACGACCTCAGTTTGCATCTTTGGAACACGACGGCAAGACATGTGACGGGCATACGGACACCCGAGTCGTACAGGACGCTGCTTTTGCCGTTCCGGTTTTATCTCCGTCACCCCCCCATGCGCCGTTGTCTTGCCGTCCTCTGACCCCTACTCTGTCGTCTTCCTCTCGGACGTCTCCCCCCCCCACCTCAGCGTCCCTGGTGAGTTACATTAAGCACTCGCTGCAGAGACTAGAGAAAGTTGCCGGTTCCACTCGGAAGCCGAAGGGGTTGAAGGAAGCCTGTTGCCGTGCCCTTGGTGCTTTCGAGCGGCTTGTGAAGAGGCGAGAGCGGACTCGACGGTTATTTCGCGATGCCGATGGGTGGAGCAAAGCTGCAGGCATTTCATCAGCAGGGAGGGGAGCTGGGGCGGATTGCCTGGCGGAACTGGAGAAAGTTGGAGGGAAGACCGGAGAACAGAGGAATTCTGAACAAGCACGGGAACAAAGCGGGGAAGATTGCAGCGGAACAGTGAAGAGCGAAGAAACAATTGGGGAGCAACGTGCCCTTGCGGAAGGGGAGGATACGAAGCCGCCAGTGGCCGCTCACGGACAGGAACAGCAGAAGCCGCCGCAAGGGGGGCAGCCGGACCCCGCATTCACCGCAGGCGCACGTGCCGTTGCGCAGCCTGGTGAGGGAGACCGGTCCGTGACAACGGTTCTTTCGTCTCAGCACGGCACAGAAAGCCATAGTGACTTGGGGGTTTCCCAGGCGGCTAAAAAGGGAACAGGGGGCTTTGTCGGCTCCGCGCCCCACGCCGAAAGACAGACGACCGTGCAGGGAGCTGACATGAAAGAGAGGTCGTCTTTCTTTGTGGAGATGGATCAGACAGAGGAATCTGCAGTAGAAGTGGAAGACCTGGAAAGCATGTTCGAGCCATTCCAACTGGCGTGTGAGAGTAATAACCCTAGGCTCCAGTATCCTGCTTTGGAAGGTCTCCATCGTATCCTAGTAACGAACTTTCTCGCCCCTTCTGTTTTTCTGTGTCCCTCGTCTACTGCGATGTCAAGGAGGCTTTCAGCGCCGACAGAATGTCTTGAGGGTGAGACTGTAGAACTGCCAAGGGCCAACGACGTGGCTGCTTTGGCTATCCCTTCTTCTACAGTAGTTTCAAGAGAAGAAACACAGCGCGCTAACTGCGTGCAGTGTCCTCGGGATAACCAGCCATGCAGCACCGGAGATTCGAGTGAGCTCCTGCAGACACTTGCTGTCAGTGATTCTCTTCGGAGTCCTCAGATCCCGCCTTCTTCCGTGTCTTCTTCTTCCTCTTCGTTATTTTTCACCACTCGCCAAACTGATAGCGACAGCTCGCCTGCTGCGCAACCCTACAAACAGGATCAACAACTGGACTCCTCTCCGGCAGCTTCTACGAAGCCGCCTCTCATTGATAGAGTGGCCGCGGCTATTTGCAAGTGCAGTGAAAGTGCGGATGAACCGGTGGTTCTGCAGGCACTCCGGTGTCTCCTGACTGCCGTCTCCTCACCCTACCTTGAGCTGCACGGGGGGGCTTTGCTTTCTGCGGTGCGCGCACTCTTCGAGGTTTTTGGGAACTGTCAGCGGAGCGCAGAAAACCAGCGCACAGCCCAGGCTGCTCTGCTGCACACTGTACGCACCGTTATGCAGAGGTACGAGTGCGGAGCCGTGTCCTCCTTTCCCAGAGAGAGCCTTCTGCCGGAGCGTGCCCTGCGCGCAAGGGCGAGTTACTGCTCTGCCTCCGGCGCTAGAGAACGAGAAGATCCCCGTTTCAGCAGAGGAGAACCTTGGGGAGGGCAGGGCGAGAGGGGGTTGGCTAAGGAATCAACTCCGGAAACAGTGACGGGGGAGTTTGCTGAAGGGGAAGCGAGAAATACCGAAGAAGTAGTCCTCTCGACAGGGAAAGCAAAGAAGCGGACGCGACTTGGCTCTGCCGGCCAAGAGGAACAAGACACGGCTCACACCTGCGCCGCGAGAAAAGAGCACGCGGATGACAGCGTTCCAGTCAGCGGAGTGACGGGGGAAGAAGCTGGCTCGGCATTTGCTGGGTGTAGCGCAGATCAGCTCATCGGAGATCAAGGGCAGGCGGGGAGCTACAAGGAAAGGGAGGACGAGCTACAGGGCCTGCAGAGCAGGGCGATACCAGAGGAGAGACCGACAGGCGGGGGCGTGGATGCCGTCCTGGGACAACGGACGAGAACTGTGGCAGAGCTGAGCGTCCCCGTGGCGGTGCGAGAGCAATCCGGTCCTTCTGCGCCTGCATTCTCTTGTCCGTCTGTCACTTCGTGTGGTTTCCCATGTTCTTTATCTTCAACTCCTCCGCCTCGCCACCCGGCTTCGTCTTCCTCCAGCTTTGCGTCTCCCCTGTCTCAGGGTCCCTTCCAGCGCGCCACGACTCGGCCAAGTCAGTCAAGTTTGCAGCTCCGTGACGTCCTGCTTGTTCTTCAGGCGCTGTGCCGGCTAGCGGCCTGTGAAGATCCTTCAGGATCTACGGGCGGAGGGAGCTCTCGGTTCACTGGCTCTGGCTTCGTAGGAAGCTTGGGAAGTCTTGTCGGAGGTGGAAGCGGCGGCAGTACCAAGTTCGGAGGAGATGGCGGCCGTAAAGCTACCAAGAAACTGGCTTTAGAACTAACTCGAGATATGCTCCAAGTAAGCGTCATCTAGTTTCGAAAGGGTAGAGGGTCGCCCCTTTTTGTTTACTGGGCTGTCGGTTGTCTTTTCCGCAGAGACTCCTGTTGGCATGTCGCTGAAACTCTGAACTGAACCCCTTCCCTTCTGATATATGAGCGGAGTAGCACTCCTTCCAGGGAAACATTCCCGACTTGAAATATAACGGTTGCGGACTCGCAGCTGAGCGCTTTTGAGGAGGGTACTTGACGATCGCCTACTCGAGACTCTTCATGAACCAAGCATCTGCCGGACAACCTTCCTCTAGTTTCTTCCTGCGCCAGCCTCTCTACGTATTTGTCTCTGTCTGCGCGACAGAAAAAAAGGTACCCTCCGTGACTTCATGAGGAGGAACGAGCACGCTTGCTGCAGATGCCCGTTGCGTGCCTGATTTCTCTTTCTGAGACTGCGTCTTTTCATTTTCACCGTGCTAACGCTATGCCTCAGTTTTCCCTGCCGTATCAGGTCGGACGCGATCTCGTTCCTAGGCCACAAGTGCACTCTAGCCGCGCACATTCTGGGCGGCGCCAGTACCCAGGCTCTTTCCTTTGTTCTCCCGTAGCTAGAGGCTCGTGCTTGCGCACGTGCATCTGAATAGTTCCCACCATCGTGTAGACAGGCTCCGTGTAATCGAATTCTTGTTGTCTGCGTGTGTGACGGGGCGCAGGCCAGCGGCGAGCGTCTTCGAAGTAGCAGGTTGTTTCTGAGTTTTCTGAAACAACACTTGTTCGTCACTCTTATCCGCAGCGTCGTCGTCCCTTCTCTTTGTGCGGTCTCCCTCGACATCTTCCTTTTTCTCGTCCAGCGTCATTACGTAAGGTCTCCGATCAGGAGGAGTCGTGCAGAGTCTCAGGCTTTGCTGAAGAGGGGACAGTAACGGAAAGGCTCGGCGACTCAGGGAGACTGTGGAGATGCCAGATTATGATGTATAGTCAATCAGAGTACATGGCGAGGTTTGTAATAAGACGTTCTCCTGAGAGCTAATAGAACACGGATTTCTATTGCCACATCGGCATGTGGTGACCGTGCCCGTGCAGCGGCGGAGCTTGTGGAACCCATGTATTTCTTGTCCTCATGCCCCAAGAGAGGGTTTGGGGTCCGCACGACACTTATTTTCCCGCGTCCTCCTGTTAGCTGTCCCTGGTTTCTGAATTGAGTGTGTCTGTTTCTGAGCCTCTGTCCCATGCTCTCATGAACTGCTTTCAGCACCACTTGGGCCACGAGACGGCAGTCTTCTTCTCCGAGCTCCTAGTGCGTCTGCTGCTTTCCCCCAACATCCCCATGGACCAGCGCGAGGTGATCCTTTCCAGTCTCGCCGAGTTCTTCGTTGTCACTCCTGCCTCATTCACGCTGGGTCTTTTCCTTGACTTCGACTGCTCTGTCGAGGAGAAGGACGTTGTTCTTCCCCTTCTTGAGACCTTGTGTTCTCAGGCGGTCAAGCCAGCAAAGGGAGATGATGGTAAGAGATCGCTTCACACTTGTACACCATGGTGCAGAACTCGGGATCGT
>NW_027156285.1:0-1857 GCF_002600585.1 Cystoisospora suis | reverse complement strand
TTGATAGATTGAAGATAGATAAGAGATAGATTAAAGATAGATTAAAGATAGATAGATATATATAGATAGATATAGATAGATAGACTGATTGGAGATAGATAGATTAAAGATGGATAGATAGATTAAAGATGGATAGGTAGACTCAGGATCGTAAATCGCCTGGTAGATTGAAGAGAGAGAAAGACAAAGAGAGATAGATGGTCGAGGTTCGATATGAATTTCCTTGTTTATGTCACATCACCAAGATATATATGTATATATAAGAGGGAAAGAAGAGAGAGACAGAGACATAGAAAGGGAAAGAAAGAGAGAAGAGGAAGATAAGGTCTTCTTTTAGAGAGAGGCAAAAGATAGAGCATACCTGTTAGGTTAGTTCCATCATTGGGGAGAGAGGAGTGTCTTTCTTGGACTTTTTCTTCGATTCGAGAGACAATTTTCTTTAGTTGCACCATCGACGTCTCTGAGACACTTCGATCCTCGTCAAGGGCAGCTGTAGCTACACCTGGGAGAAGAGTAGCCACGACCACATTCAAAGAAAACACTCGCAAAGCAAAACCGATCGCCTGAGACAGACAGAGAGAGACAAAGTCACGGAGAGAGACAAAGAAAGAAAGAAAGAAAGAATGAATGAGGATTAGCAAAAAGGAAAAAAGGAAGAATGTCTTGATACGTTCTTGAAAGGACAAGAGAAGGATAAAAATTCTTTCTTTCTTTCTTTCTTTCTTTCTTTCTTTCTGCGAAGCGAGCCTCCCGCCAACTTTCTTTTGCTTTCTTTATGAGGAAGAAAGATGAGAGAGATCGAGAGATAGAAAACGAAAAGATAAATAGAGAGAGATAAATACATAGAGATAGAGGGTTGAATTGCAGAGAAGAAACAGATGTAGGAAAATGAAGGAAGCGGCCAAGACCGATACAGAGAGAGACAGAGGGATATCGATAAAGGGAGAGAGAGAAAGATATATATACGTCAACTCGAGAGATCTATCTACATAAAGACATACACCATGATATATATATATATATATCTAGATCGGCGTAACTAGATAGAGAAGGATAGGTAGGTCTATGCTTATGTATGCGTATGTATGTAGGTAAATCTGCCCCCGCGCCCATCTTAAGACGTAGGAAAAAGGAGACACCTCACAAGAAGAAAAAGATAATTTGTTCTCTGGAGACTTATCATCTCCATTTGAATGACGGAGGAGCGCTAAGAGAGAAGAAAAGAAGTTAAGAGAACTCTTTATGAACCTTCTTCTTCGTGTTCTTTTTCTTCTTCTTCTTTGTATGTCTTTTGCCTCGGTAGTTCAGTCATTCTCACCTGTAGAGAGGCTAATCGACATGTAGGGAGTGCGTCCTGCAAGCCACCTACCAAAATTTGCTTCAACATCTATACCATACAAACACAACATACACATACATACCCATACACCATACATTACACAAATAAAATCTATCTATCTTTCTATCTTTAATCTACCTTTGATCTATCTATCTATCGTTAATTTATCTATCTTTGATCTATGTCTCTTCGTATGTAAAGACGCTGTATACGTCTAACTAGATATGTGTGAGAGATGACTATGCAAAGAGAACTCTCCCACTCTACCTGTAGCCAGTGATGCCTCTGTCTAGACTTGCATGCGTTACTTGCTTCATTATAGCAGGAGGAGCTAGGAAGAAGAAGAAAAATAGAAGACGAAGAAGAAGAGACCAAAAAGCTTCTATGGTCCATACAGACATGTATCGACACATAACACCTTCCACAGAAAGAGAGAAAGAGAGAGAAAGAAAGAGAGAGAAAGAGAGAGAAAGAGAGAGAGAAAGAGAGAGAGAAAGATAGAGAGAAAGAGAGAGAGA
>NW_027156284.1:0-224 GCF_002600585.1 Cystoisospora suis | reverse complement strand
AGAAGGGGCGGCAATTATCCGGGAAGAGCAGAAGCCGACATCGTAGATCAGCAGGGCGTGCCAGGGGACACGCCGGTACGCCAGGGAGAAGCCCAGGGGCATCAGAAAGCTTCTAGGCCTTCTAGGGAAGGCTAACAAGCGTCACACGACCGAAAGGACTCTAACAGAAGGACTAGCAAGCCCAGGAGAACGTGTCGGCAGGGGGGAAGTGCTGCACGTCCTTT
>NW_027156283.1:0-285 GCF_002600585.1 Cystoisospora suis | reverse complement strand
ACAGCAGAAGGCGATAACGCAGATCAGCGGGGCGTGCAAGGGCACGCGCCGGTACGCCAGGGAGAAGCCCCAGCGGCATTAGAAAGCTTCTAGGCCTTCTAGGGAAGGCTAATGAGCTTTACGCGACCGAAAGGACTCCAACAGAAGGGCTAGCAAGCCCAGGAGAACGTGTCGACAGGGGGGAAGTGCTGCACAACCTTTTTTGCAGAGGTCTCAAGAACGCCGGCAACAGGTGCAAGAGGCGAACGCAGCCTAGGGAGCCCGTGGGGGCCTCCCACGACCTCT
>NW_027156282.1:0-390 GCF_002600585.1 Cystoisospora suis | reverse complement strand
AAACTACGACCTCCTCGGACCAGAACAAGAAGCAAGAAGGACGGACAAGGTCAACTAAACCAAAACGGAACGATCTGGACATCCCAGAACGTCTGGCAAGGCAGGGCGACCCACAGACCACGTCAGGGTTGCACAATCCAAGAACGTATGTAGAGGAACTAGCATTCAGGGGGCCGCACAGGCGACCCGGCCGCCTCCAGACGGAGTCAGCAAACGTTAGTACAAGCACCCGGAGGCGATAGAACGGCAGGGACCCGCAGGCTGAAGCTCGGGACCCGAAAACCAGAACACGTAACCACCATCATGCGGCGGTGCAGGACCACCAGACACCCTGTACAGCGAGTTATGGACTTCAGGATCTCCGCATACGCGGAACAAACCAGGAGAGCC
>NW_027156281.1:1803-1963 GCF_002600585.1 Cystoisospora suis | reverse complement strand
TAGCACAAACCAGGACTTCCAGTGGGCAGAGCAACCCGAGAGGCGTACAACGATACACGTACGACCCTCGGAGAGGCCGCGGACGCAAAGATCAGCTGTTCGCCGCCCGGGCAATAGAGCCCAAAGTAGCGCCAGGAGAGAATCGACGGCAGGGAAGCCG
>NW_027156281.1:0-1470 GCF_002600585.1 Cystoisospora suis | reverse complement strand
CGCCTTCGCGTAGTCTCTGGACACCAAGAATCGTTACAATGAACTTGGTCGCCGTCCTCCCGGCTTGCTGTCTCCAGACCGATCGCTAGCCGCACAAGTGTGTCTTGTTACTACTCGAGTATTGAACGGATCACACCATAGAAAGGGCTTAATTTTTTGATGGATGTTAAAAACGCTACACGTTGTCCACTTAACTTCAGATTGCCCTATTATTTCACCTTTCCGGTTTACATTGAATTGTCGGAAAGTTCGGCTAGAGTGTTTGTCTGAGTACTGTTCTATTATGGGTCAAAGCAAAATCTCTGACACTTCTAGGGAAGGCTAAGAGAAGAAGAGAACGTAAAAGAACCCGGGGCGAGCTACTCTGGGACCTGAAAGTCCATTTGGGCTAACAAAGTGCACGATCCCGTTTGCGTGTTCCGAAGCAAGGGAAGGGAAATGCACGGCGGCTTTGCGCGGCACCTAGGCCGCTCTCCGCTTTGAAATTAGTCCAGCTGGATAGAGGAGAGGAAAAGAAATCTAGAGATACCTAAATTATAGCCGTATTCGACAATTTAGGGAAGTCGGCATTTCAGCCCAAAATAGCGTAGAGCCGGAGCAAGTCCCTTCGACCCCGCAACTCGCCTACAGCGGAACGGCATTTTAGCGGATATCCACAACTAGGGCCCTTCTGGAGCTGATTCGAAGTGCGTTAGGCAACACTAACAATTTTAGGAATTATTACAACCCCGCATCAAGGCGGGAAAGCTGTTTTCAACAGATTCGCAAACCCGGACTTTTCGAGCCGCGACAGCACCGCGCTAGACGACAAGGCAGCGGCACAGCACACTCACTATAAGTAGGGCTCCTAGGGGAGCCTAATAGAGTTAACAAAGAGAGGGGAACCTATCCAGAGCCTTGACCCGGCAATACCACGCAAAAGCGGAAAACCAGAAACTGGCCAACTTAGGTCGAGAGCCAGCCTATAGTCGGGACCGGCCACGATGGCCCACAAGCGGGTAGCACGGATCGACGGCACCCCGGCTGCTGAAGTTTCCATAAGGGCTCCTACAGGAGCCTAATCAAGTCAGTAGTCACGACGAGCTAGCTGAAACGCCTAGGAACATTAGACGAAGGCCCAGAGAAGGCCAGGAAACCCAACGCGGAAATTCTCCCGCCTTAGAAGCAGCATGCACCGGGCGCCGCGAGACAGCCGGCGCGGCGCACGGAAAACAAAAGGCAGCCCGATATAGCAAAATGGAGGCTTTCCACACGAATTAGGTGTCAATAGAAAAGCAAATAACCTTTGCGAACCATCTAGCTCCAGTAAACACGGAAAGAACGAAGACAAAATAACGGGAACGCCACCGAGAGCCCCGGCGAGCCACCGCAGCTCGCGGGAGTTAACTCACCCACCGGCGAATCGATCCGGCAAAACAACGAGTTCCACCCGAGCCCGGGCAAGGAACTGTGATGATTCTTGGTGTCCCG
>NW_027156280.1:0-7586 GCF_002600585.1 Cystoisospora suis | reverse complement strand
TATTCCAGTAGGGGACTCCTCAGGCGCCCTCAAGTGTCTTTTTATCGGGCGTCTGAGGAGTCCCCTACTGGAATAGGCTGCTGCGGTAAAAGAGACATATTTGCTGATGCCGCGACGACCCTGAGATACTGGAGGACCGCTACGGGTGAAGTTGGAGAGTGACCTGCTATTGACAAAGACCACGCTGGGGAGGAAGTAGCTGGTTGAGGGACAGGTTTAAGCGCCTGCACGGAGACTCGCTCGCTGTGTTGAGCCGAGATCACAGACGCGTGTTGCTGCGGAAAACGCACCCAAACAAACAGAAACAAACCCGCCCAAGTTTACTTGCAACAGCAACAGATGCTTAGAACGGACACAAAACCTAGTGCCGAGGTATGGCACTTCTGCGCCTCTACGCTGTCGGAGAGTACCGATCAGAAATACACACTGGGGACAGCAGGGAGAAAAGTAGCCTGTCAGATGGCCTCCGTGAGGCGTAGTAGACCTACTCCAGAGCAACAGTCTCCAGGTCTCCGAGGAGGGAAGCTACGCATCACGAGGGTGACTGTACATTTAGATCATCTACTCAGAAGAGCCGACCTCACGCGTCCCTCTTTGAACGCGCTACTCCGGCGAGCAAACATCCTTCCATCTTACAACAGGAAAGAAACACTCGTCACTCTTCAACTGAGTGAGCCAGCACCCACAGGGTATGAGGCCTTGGAGGGCAACGCTTGAAGCTTGTTGGCAAACTACAGGACTTTGCCGCCCCTGCTTCTCCACCCCTTTCAGGGCCTTATCACTGGCACAACTATGAGAACGCGGCATGACTAGACGGACCGACAAAAATCACCGTCATGTGCTGTGCCGCTACCGATATGGAATACTCGATAAAGCTAAAAGAGCGTTTCTGCCTTCGTGTCGTCTTCACGCAAGCAAGCCAAGTTTCCATATAAAACAGGGACAGGAGAAAAGGAGACTGTGTTCGTAGAAAAGCAAGCCACGAATGGCAAACAACTACGTAGGCTCTACACTAAAGCAAGGGACCGCCACAGGAAAACTGGGAGAGTTTCGAGCTTTCTACTTACAGCCAAGAAGTGGGCGAGTTGGTCTTCATTGACGCGCAAGGGTAAGAGTGCAGCCGTAACGGGAACCTCGAGCCTGAAGGCGAACGCCCGGGCCTGTTGCAGCACTCCTCTCTCCGCCCTAGTATCTGCGGGACCACTCTCGTCAGCCTGCAGTTCCGACGACGTGGGCTTGGATGCCATTGTGCTGTACAGGACTTGCCCTTGCAACTGCCAGTTCCCGAGATGCATACTTGACGTGCAGCAAAGAGGCGAGTGAAAGCTACACAGCTGGGCAGAGAATCATTAAACAAAAACGAAACACAGACAGAAAACACGATCAAAAGCGACGCCGTAGATACGAATGTACCGGTGTGTAATGATAAGATGCTTCTGCTGTAACTTCCTATCTTGCCCGTCTCGCCAAAAAAAGATCCTTCCATTTTCGGAGCTCTCTCCAGCTGCTTGGAACGACATAGACGCGTGGAAGCGCCTCGCGTCTAGTGCCTACGACCACCCGTCCACACAACTTACCAAACGAAGCCCTTTGCTTGGAACTTCCCTCATTCGCTACATCACTCGAAGCTTAGACTACTGCGTCACCAGCTGCTTCACTGACGAGCTCAATTCGAAGGGACAACGTAAACTTGCGGACCACTCTATTGCGCCCTGCTGGAGTGAGCAGATGGCACGTCTTCTTTCACTTACTTTGAGAGTCACTTTGTTGCTCCGTTTCTTCAGGTCGCTGGCGAGGGGGACAACCGGAGGAAGTCGCAGATCTGCCGCTTCGTCAAAAGCCAGCCCAACCCCTTGCACTTCGACCGACTGTTCAATCTTTTTCTCGCAGCACGCGTACAAGACTAAGGCAGGGGGCTCGTCAGGAGCGGTTGGTAACGTGACAGGGCCCGTACACGTGAAGACACGCAACATGTCATCCTCCGCACTGCGCTGCCAGAGCCTCTGCTGTAGCTGCGCCTGCATGGCTTGTGGCAGAGGAAGAGAGGCAGCAGCTGCTGTCATCGCCGGCTCCAATGTTCTTTGAAAGCCCTGATAACTGCTGGCCGTATTGCCTACCGCGCTCGGCGAACAACCTGCTGCATCAGTGCCCTTTTGAAGGGCAGCATCTGACAAAGAAGTAGAAACACCGCTACCCATCGATTCTCTCAGGGTCCTACCTGGACCCGCCTGCGCCTCTTTCTGTGCTGTGGTTGTAGTGGGAGCGATGGCTCCCTTGATAACCTCAAACTTCTTTTTCGCAGACGCGGGAGTTCTCCCAGACCCACCCCAGGGAAGTGGGGCTTTGGAAGGGGGGCTCCCTGCAGTTGCATCCTGAAGTGACGCTGCGGCCCAGGGCTTGTGTGGGGAGCCAGCGTTCAACGGGGACGTATCAGTATTGCCAGAAGCAGATGCCAAACCAGTGGGATCAGCAGAGGAAGACGGCGGTGCAGACTGCAGTTGACGGTAGTCAAAGAAGGGGATGGACAAATCGAGAGAAGGATCCATAGCGACCTTAAGGACAGGAGCAAGCAAAACAGGCACAGACTACAAATCAACGAGTGCACTTGGGCTCATGTGACCATCATACCCCAAGACAGGCCTGTGCAGAATGCATGGTTGCTGGAGAGGAAGCAGAAGTCTCCCGGTACTAACCCTAGAAGCAAGAGCAGACACTAAGCTCTCAGGCACGCCGTCCCGACTACGAGAATCCATAGGACGGAGCAAAATAGTTCCATGTGACAGTAACCTCAGGTACACCAGGGTTCTTCACGACAAACAGATCCTACATGACCGACACACCTGCGTACGCCCCCACGGAAAGTCCACGTGTCAGCAGCCCACTCCAGCTCCGCCGAATCGACTGCTATAATACGGCATCCAACACCCAGATCTCAAGACGACGGCCGATAGCCCAAACTGATAGGACACAAGAGTAACCAAGAGGGCGGGGCCCTCACTCCAAATAGAATATCACGGGAAAACGCGTACGGATGAAAAGAAGATGTGAAAAAGAAGATGAAAACAACTGATGCGATAGTACCGAGATACAAAGCATTGTATCTCCTGTCCAGAAAGGCACTGATCTTGCTCAAACACAGCATGCATCACAAACGTCTCAGCGGAAGCCCTGTAGATCCTAGTACATCGCTAGCTGACAGAAACTCCGAAGAAGTTATCTTCACGGCCGGGCGGAGAGAGGCGACCGATGTAACCACCGAAAACGTCGTGACGCTCGGACTATCTCTGGTGCCTACATGACATGCTGCACACGCACTGAACTCCCGGGCACAGCTAAGACACGAGCACGTCATACTAAACATAGGTGGGCGCTGTCACCTGCTGCTGTGCATCAGGTAGGACAGGAAGAAGGTTCTCTTGCTGCAAACTCCATATGCGGATGCGCTCCATTGAAGGATCCGCGCTCGGGCCGAAAAACTGAAGTAGCTGATCGGCCAACCGCACACGATCGTAGACCTGTACGAATCACACAATACAGTAGCCGCATTTTCTGTGACGATACTTGTACTAAAAAACGCCAGAATGAAACGTAAGAGCTGCGCTGCTCATGCGAATACATTCGTAGTACATAGCTCCTTATCCTTAAAGAGTATAGGTGAGTTAGGGATGAGGCTGGGCGAAACTCAGATCTGTTTACACATTTCGGGCATGTGCTCCAAACGGACACTTCTGCTCACCTACGCGACAGTCACTTACGATCCACGTGAAGATCCTGCATACAGTAGATATCAGAAAGATGCGAAGGCACCCGCTCCGCACATACTCACGTGGTCCGCTGCCCAAAGCCCAACCTCGCAGGACGCGCGCATACCCCCCTGCTATTAAAGCTTCCACTAGCGAAGGACTGATCTGCGAAAGCAACGCGTCCAAGCCTCACTGCGGTCGCAACAAGCAGCCCAAGGTGTTTCGTACCCCGAGTAGCTACGACACACGGAGATTTTTCTCTTATGTCTCGTTGTCTTCAAAGATCAGTCTATGGTGTCGACGTACACACTGCTCATGTAGGCGCCGCAAAGAAATGAGCGTTGCACTAATGTATGACATGCGTGCTGGAATGACATGGGCATGCGCACTCCACGAGAGCGGGTCTTCTTTCCCACGTATTTCCGAACTCCCGTCATTGCAAGGAAGGAAGTACACATTTTGGCCTTCGTCGACACCCGCTAGGCCAGTCCCCCCGCTCCGTATGTACAAGGGATGCAGGCGGTAGCTCAGGGCGTAAGAAAAAACATAGGCGGAGAATCTTTACCAAACAGTTGAATGTGTCTGTCTCTCTCTGGAAGACGACATGCAGTTTTGAGGCCCGCAACCGCCCTCTCTCGGTCGAAGAAAGAGAGTTACCTCGACACTATTCGTCCCGCTGGTATTCTCGGCCTCATTGCTCCTGCATCGTCGAAGCATCACCCGCATTTCCTGCTGAACTTTACGCAGCAGCTGGACGTTTGGTTCGCTTCTTTGTTTGTTACTAGTTGCCGGAACAACTGAAGCGGACGTCCCTAGATAGACCTTGACTGCAGCAGAAATAACTACCTGCTGAACTGGTGCCGGTAAATGAAGTCCACACGCCTGAGAGCACGCACTCCACCACAGAGTTTCGTGAGTCAACAATCGTATCTCAACCGCACTCTAAACTGATATCGAATATACACTACATGAAAATACACATATCTATAGGTAGATACATATCTATACTCCATTCAAAGAGTGTGTACGCGAGCCCGAGCTCCATCCCGCACGACAGGAAGAAACACTTTCTGCGAAACTGGGTGGTTGTTCAAAGGTTTAGCTATAGCACATTCTAGCTGGATGTAAACACGTGAAAGTGGGTCGACGTGTAGAGCTCGTCGGGGGTTGCACTGCCCTCACCTAATAAGTGTCGAAATATCTCAGATCCACTGGTCAACTAGGAAAGAAAGCTGTCTCCTGAATAAACGCTATCGGATTGATTTGCAACTAGCCTTCCTATACTCTACACTGAGCCAGCAAGTCCTTTACAGCGAGTACAAGAGCAGAATGGAGACTTCAGTTATGCAGATTTGTTCTGATTGAGCTGTCGACGATCGCCAGCACTCTTGCTCCGACGGGGATATTCCCCGTAAACACAAGGTCAATACTCGGCAGGCCCGGAGACACTAACTAGGGACGACGTGCAAGCTTGGGAAAGATTCCGATACTTTTCCACCAATGCAGGCGCATTCAGCTGTAACGAGCAAATATGCCGGGGAGGTATGCCAGAAGAACTGAGTACTGGGAACCTTACAAGCTTCATGAGGCTCCGGCATGCATCCACATAAAACGTTAAGTCGCTCGATCCGTCTCCCGGCGCGCTCGGGTCACTGAAGTTGCTAATGCATTGGAAGTATTCTCCTGATGTCCAGGAAGAAATAGCAAGATATTTGCGAAAGATCATTCATAAAAACGGCAGCAGCCCACAATGAAAAGAGAACACTGTCCCGGCTGAGGGGGGCTGCACAGAAAACAATCCATCCTCGTGATCTGGAGAGTCAAGGAACCTCCCACCCAAATGCTTCACTCCCTCAGCAGAAAAAGTACTACACACAAACTCACGTCTTCTTTCTGTTTCCTATCCTACTCTACCCCTACCGATGCAATCACTGTACCCTAGGAATACGTACGTCTACGGAAGCAAACATGCGACAGTTCAAGAGATGCGTTCCCACACTGCCTCGGGTATTGGAGGCAAAACGACGACGCTTTTGGAGGCTACTAGACTTTATGAACAACACACCCGAGCCGACAATGGGGGTGATAGAGAAAATGCACAGAGTGATCCTCCCTAACTGAAGGCAATTTTGTTGAGCTCGGGTTCTTTACTTCTTCCGAGAGGTAGCTTTTGCTCCCGCTTGTTACTTACAGTCACGTAGCTGCTTCCCACATCACGAGTCGCAGTGTGGTGGTGAAGCGACACAGTGTCACGGAAGAGATTCGTGTATCTGGAGAGAGGGGGCACAGGTGGTGCGGGGGACGGGCGAGTCAATCGATCCGCCAGCGCCGCCCCTTCACACCACCACTTTGAACTATTCGAATCCTCTTGACTTTATTCACCTGACAGTCCATGAAAACTCACTGGGCGACAGCTGGGAGAATCAGTGATATCCACCCTTGACTCAAACAAACGACAGGTGCAGACCAATTTCAAGGATCAGAATTTACGGACTGCACTATCCCAGGCAACGAAAACAAGAAGACTTCGCCACCCGTCCTCTAGGGATCGACCAACATTGGCAGTCCGGCCTCGCCGTGCCACATACGCCCGTATAATCCTTCTATGTATAGGTATGTTTGAGTGACTGAGGGCTAGCATACATAAGCCTTACAACGCATGAAGACATGGAAGTCCAACGTGAGGAGCAGAAGCCAGAAAATGACCCTCAATCCTATGGCGACGTCACCTGCTTGGGGACCCGTCTACTATCATACACTGAGTCAGCACAGGCTTGCTAACACCCACCCTTCTTATGATGCACATGTCACACCGACAAAGGCTGAAGAAAGAGGAATAGGTAGCACTCTACTCCTCCGTACATACATGTTGAATGCGGTAACAATACTCACCCACAATCCATGCCGCCGCCCTAATAATGACAGGGGCAACGTACGATGATGTCCCCGGGCTTCCTCCTGCAACCCCGTCGGCATTGGTCGTATGCTGTGTCCCTTCGCTGGCCGATGACGCGAGCTCACTATCGGCGGCCGTGACAGGAGAATGCAGACCCGCCTGCTGGCGGTAGGAGCGGTGGATACGACGAACGGCTTCGAGACTGTCGTTCTGTAGAGATGGAACTATCAGCGGGGCCGCAGCGTCGAGTAGAAGAGAGCAAAGATGGACTGAACACGGCCTGAATGCGGAAGGCCAAGGCAAGGACAGAGGAGACCGGACGACCGCCACTGTCGACGTTTTGGCATCACCGCAGCTGCAAAGCATCTTGCCTCTACGAACTTGAACAGTCCCTCACACCTACTACTCCACTCTCGTATGCCTTCATACACGGATCCACGTACATAACTAACTATACGGGATTTGCCTAAAATCTGTCGTAACAGACCACAAGGCCACTAGCCCCAAGCTACAGAGTTACAGGTCCGAGAGAAAAATCTGTCTTTTGCAGAGGAGCATGTCAACGAAGGTGAAGACATCACGAGATCTACCCAAGAATACCATCCCTATTCTTGAAGAAACATCGCATGTTTACACTTTCCTCTCTTACAAACGTCAGATGTCCCGATGACCGTCCTACTCCTACAAGAGACATTTTCGTGGGATGATGAGAGTCAGCCCCCCTTCCAAGGATGATATGAACGAGAGTCCATCTACACACACTCTTGAAAAGAACAGGAAGGAGAAGACATGTTAGCTCAAGACAGATGGGCAGCTCGCTACCGCAAACCGAGGACAATCTACGCCTCCTCAGTCATTAACGACCTGGATGGAGCTGAGCAAGCCGACGTACCTGACCCCTGGCACTCGAACTGTAATATCGAGCAGTTGCTCAGCAACAAGCAAAG
>NW_027156279.1:0-6636 GCF_002600585.1 Cystoisospora suis | reverse complement strand
GTGTATGCTTTAACTAAGTGGAAACATTTCATAGGTACGAGGTTGATTAAAGTCGAAACTGACCGTGCTGCATTAAGTCGAATGTTAACGCAAAAGAAGGTGACCACCAGGTTGGGATACTGGTTAGACAAATTGGCTGATTTTAACTTCCAAGTGGTCTACAAGCCAGGAAAACAGAATTTAGTGGCAGACGCGTTAAGCCGTCGACCCGATTATTTAGAGAAAGTTGCCGTGCTGTTTGAACTTCGACGTGATAACAGGAGGAAGAGCAGAGGGAATGAGGACTCAAGTCGGATAGATTGGATAAGAGCATGTGACGCATGTGAGGACTTCTGTGAAATCGTTAAAACATGTAAGACGTTGGGGATCGATGACAACACAGCGGGTAACATCCCATTAATTGAAGAAGGTCGGGAGTACCATTGGGAAGATGGTTTGTTATGGGTGACAATAAAAGAAGGATGGAAGTTATGCACCCCCACGAAGGAGAAAAGGTTGGAAATACTACAGAAATTTCATGACCATTGTTTAGCTGGGCACCCTGGGATAGAAAAGACCACCTTGGACAAAGAGAGGATCATTTGGTGGCCTAATATGAAAGAGGATATTGAGAGGTACGTAAGATCTTGTGCCGCTTGCGCTCAGGGGAAAGCTTCATATACCAAGTATGCAGGGTTGTTATGTCCTTTGCCAACACCTAACTTTCCATGGGAAGTGATTAATATGGACTTGATTTTGGGATTACCAAAAGGGAGGAATGGGTACGATGCAATCGTAACTTTCGTCTCTGAATTGACTAAGATGGCGCATTTTGTACCTGTGTACCAAACTCTCGGGGCCGAAAACCTAGGCCATGGTTGCATGGAGTACCTAATGCCATTATTAGTGATCGAGATAGTAGATTCACCAGTGAAGTGTGGAAGGGAATGTGCCAGAGGCTGGGTATCACCATGGAAATGTCAACAGCATATCACCCTCAGACCGATGGGTTAGCAGAAAGGACCAACCAGACTATAGAGCAGATGATCAGGTGCACAATTTTGGGGAACGAGTAGAAGTGGGTGGAAGTGTTACTTAGGCTAGAGTTTGCTTATAACAGCACAGTACGGTCAAGTACGAAGGCTTCTCCCTTTGAGATGTTATATGGGTTCGTACCCAATAAACCTATCTGTCGAAAGTATGGTTTGCCTATGTTAGTGTCAGCAGCCAATCTGCCTTTACAAGCGGAGGTCGCACTCCGGAGAGTTAGAATGGAGCTAGAAAAAGCCAAGGAGACCCAACAACGATTCGCTAATCAGAAGAGGAGACAGGTCGATTTTCGATTGGGAGGTAAGGTTTGGCTGAGAATATCACATCTCCCAATGGCGACCGCTTTGTCTTTAAAAGCGTTAAGTTTGTGTTTGTGTGGGCCTTTCAAAATTATAGGTGAGGTGGGAGAACGAGCGTATCTATTGAAATTGCCGCCCTCCATGCTAATGCATCCAGTGTTTCATGTTTCTCTGTTGAAGCCGTGGCTGGGGAATATTTCAGAGTTGAGGAAGGCCTCAGGTTCTCCACTGTCAATCCAAAGAAAACGAATATGAGGTACAGGGAATCCATAAGCATCGGGAGAATCCTATTACCGGGGTTAGGTAGTATACAGTACCATGGATGGACGGGACATGTACGTGGGAGCCTGAACAAAAGTTAGAGGGATGTCAGCAAGTAGTGACCAATTATTATAGAGGGATACGTAAAGTTAACTAATTGATGTGTATACAAGAGGAGACAGTAAAGGTGTACTAGGTCAGCAAATAGCCTGAGACAGCTTATTTCCTTGACAGAAGAGGGGAACTGAGTTGAAAGGCCAGCTTTTCAAGAACAGAGCAGAGAATACCCCAACGCTGTGTTACTCAACATCTGTCGCAATAGTCCAGCGACTTGCGACCTTGGAGAGGCATACAGGAATGGGTCTCTAGGGACAGGGCGCACGAAAACCAGCACGGATAGCTCAGGACGCGTGTCAGAGTTTTGACACTGCCCCAAATACTTTAGAGCCCAAATTTACGTATCAGCACTAGCTGAGTGGTAGAAAGTAGTTTCCGGAGAGGGCTAAAGGACTATCTCAAGCCCCAAGTGACATAAGAAGGAGGCGGTAGCAAGTTAACTTACTAAACGGCCTTGGGATCTGATAGGAGATTTAGTGGAGAGGCCACCAATAGTCTAGTGTATCAGTTTAGCTCAATAGAAACTTGTAATAAGTCGAAAGGGGGGTTTAGCTCGAGTCATGAGTATCTAATTCTTCAACTGATGTAATGATAAGACCGTGTGGTTAGACGGTCGGGTTCACAATAAGGGAAGGAGAACTTAGTCGACCTGTATTAGCCAACCAAGAACAACCGTGGCCTGAGTCGAGCGCAGGGGACTGTGTGTGCAAGCGTGATCGGAAGAGCGTCGAGCGGTCTAGAGCCGACCGTGTCTAATTTTGGGAAAGATGAGACCAAGTGCTAGGAGCCCGCAAAAAAAAAGAGGGAGGAATTCTTGAACGAAGGAAAAGGAGAAAAGGAACGGAGTTCCTTTTCTTTGGGGGGGGAGAATTAATTACGTGCACTGAACTCAGAAGAGGCCGAGATCGCGCTTTTGGCGCTGGAAGCTAAAAGTGACGGCCGTTGATTTCCTTTTGTGTGATCGAAGATTGAACCTCGAGACTTACTTCCTTTATTGGTGTCCTTTCCTTACGTTGTGAGTGTTGGCCTGACGGGCTTGTCTGGCGTGACGATTGGTGACGAGTGGAAGTGCTTTGGAGGAGTGAGAGTTGCGAATCAAACGGTTGGAAGTGTGTGTGAATGAGGTGTTTTGGTAATTCGAACCAACCTGTAAACCGGAAATGCTTAAGGACTGTTCCGTAACTGGACGCTCCAGGAATTCCTTCATCGATAAGGCTCGGAGATTGTCTCTCCGGTGGAGTAGAGAATTAGAGACTTCAGGATCTTCGAGGCTGAGGGCCTACCACCCGAGACAGGCAGATCTGTCTAGACTCTCGTGAGATGGGTCAAGAGCCATGAGCCCGTAGAAGGCACACGTTGTCGTAGAAAAGCTGTGCGTTGGTCTGGATTAGCCGTGACCTTTAGGCGTCGAACCCCTTTACCTTATAGCCGTGTCTTAACCGATCGGTCGGAGATCCGTGGTGCTCTGTCCCTCCACTACGGCTACGTGTTGCTTGACACCATTCTCTCAGCAGAGCTGAGGAGATTTGGCGGCTAGTCCTCACCGAGGTCTTGAGTGTGGTAGTATCTGTTCTCCCCGTTGGCCCCTTTCTCGACCACTGGGGTCAGACCCAGGGAAGAAGGACCAGATCGGAGGAGCGTGACAGTTACTATACATACAATATAGACATATTACTGGTAGCACCGCATGGTTGTCCGCTGTGTGTGAGAAGTAGTCAGCCGATCCGAGCAGAGAGGCTGGGATCCGAATACGACGCCTCTGCCAATCCCATCTTCTCCAAAATGAGGTTGGGGGCCGCGTTAGGAGGGGTAGTTGGGTCGGAGGAGTCGATCCAGGCAAGCGGAGTTGGGTTAAAGCGTAACTTGGAGGGATCCCCTGAGAGAAAAAGTGCAAAAATGAAGGATTTGATGAACACTAATTGAACAAACGAAGTTTAGTCTTATCTAAAGGCCCAAGTGTGTAGGGGAGATCAACCAGCGGCTTGGATAGCGCAAATGGACCTGTTTTTAGACCGGAATCATGTGCCCGAACGCGGGAAGTTACGAATCGCTTTATCACATCTAGACGAAAATGTCACCAAGTGGTACGATTTAGCGTTAAGTAAAGAAGAACGACCGTATGATTGGAGGGGCTTGAAAATTATGTTGCAAGAACAATTCGGGGGATATGATCAGCAAGGAGCGATCAAAAGATTGAGAAAAGTGAAACAAGCTGGTCGGTGAAAGACTACCTGTTTCATTTTAATACTGCTGTGGCAGACTGTTCTACTTTATCGAGTGAAGATAAGCTAAGATACTTTATAGAGGGACTAGACTCGGAAATACGTCGATTTGTGTACGTGTGTCGACCAGGAACGATGTCAGAAGCAATTAAACTAGCTACCCACTTATGGGAGGATGTTGAAAGTAATAGAAGAAATAAGGGTGAATCGACTGGATGGAAGAAGGGGGAGTATAGACGCCCAACTTACGTGAACACCGAGTCGCGGGGACAGGTTGGTGGTTGAGGATGTCTACGAGCGCCCGACCCAGGTCCTCGATATGGAGTAGTTTGGAAGCCAAGACCCTTTGAGAGAAAGAATCCGCCGCCTCTAAGTCCAGGGAGAGGAATTACCAGCAACAGGAGACCTGACTATAGACAGCAGGGATATGGATATCGACAGCCAACAGGATATAGGGGATATGGGGATCAAGCAAGAAGTCCCCTCAAGCAAGTAGCAAAGGTATTCGAAAGGAAAGCGCATCACGAGACGTGGGGTGCACGAGGAAGATCCGAGGAAAGGAATGGGAACGGCTACGGAGATAAAGGGAAGCTTGGAAATGCCCGAATAATGTGTTATACCTGTGGGGAGCCGGGTCACGTGAGTTGGGACTGCCCCAAGAAAGGTGCCCCCTACGGGATGTTGAAAAAGGAGGCGGAAAACTAATGGCTCTCAGGGAGTGGGGAGGTCACCTGAGAGCGAGAAGAGTCTCCCCCGGATTTGTGTTCTTACCAAACAATCGATGGGAAGTGGTATATCTATTTGGAACACTAAAGACGGAGATAGGGGATGCACCAAGGATAGCTATTGGGTGTAGACGACAAGAATCGGGAGGTCTGGGAGCCAACAGGATGAACAAGACTAAAAGCAGAGTGGAACGGTGTGCTACCCTCAAAGAAGCGGGAGAGAAAAGGTTGGATATTGGCAGGAGGATGCACGGAAAGGAAGATTACGCGTGTGGAATAAGGGTGAGACGATCGGAATCGAGTGCAAGAAGGAATACTCTAGGTTGGGGAGATTCAAGACATCTAGATGGAAAGCTGCTCCCAATGGAAAGAATCCCTCATATGGAACGAGTGGCCGCTTGTGAGAGCCCGAAGGCTGGAATACCCCTTCTAGGAGGTCCTGAAAGTGGATTGAACTTTCGGAAAGACAATTGGTCCGGATGTTTCAAGAGTAAAAATAAAGAGGAAGGTTTCCGGTCGTGCATAGAGTCACGAGGAAAAATAAAAAAAAAACAACAAGATATCTATTCCCCCCAATATAAGATGAAGAGGAGCACGGAGGCGGAAACCCGCCAAAGCGCTCCGAATAATGCACTCGGGCGGTGGAGCAGTGTACTTCACCCGACACCAGCTCAGAAAAAGGTCCCCGGGGGTTGTGTCAGTAAAGTCCCACGAACAGAAAACATATGTCGAGCATCGTGGGCCGACGTGGAACCTACGGCGCAAGTGGGGAACAACGCCCGAATCCATCTTTGGAGGGTGGACGGCAGGAGATGAAGGCAGAGAATCCACTTCTCATGAGCCCAAACGTGACTACACGTCCGGATTCGAGTCAACCCACCCGAGAATGGAATTCCCTGCTTGATGGAAGGCAGGTACAGTTCAGGGCGCCGACTACGTCTCTAGATCTTCCAAAGGAAAGACCCGGGTGGCCCCCTGTACCACGTGAGAGGACTAGGTGCCCACGAAGCAAGGTCCGCCAGGAGATTCTGGCCAGGGGCCGGAAGATACGGGGATCGAGTGACATTACCTTAAGTCAGGGCAGAGAAGGGGCAACGATAGTCCCCCATGCAAGTCAGGAGACGCCAGTGAGGTCGGAGAGCGTCCAGAGAGCCTCAAGTGGGAGTATCATGTTCAAGACCAACCCAGAGCATCAAGAAGTAAACCTGCTTCTGGATACAGGGACAAGGAAGAAAACAAGACAAACACGAAGTGAGGGACAAGAGGTAAAAGACACTCACCGGGAAGATTGTGATGGGAAAAGGGACCATAAGGGCGTAGAATTAACCGTGGGAGAAGGGGATAGAGACTCAGAAGGAAGTGGAGAAAGCCAGGTGACAAACTTGCCGGTTGATTGTGAGAAAATAGGAAGCGAACCTGGTCAGGGGGATAAGAGTGGTGAAGTCGTTGGTGATTTTGGAAGGACCGAAGAACCCCCTTCAGCAGTCTCAAAAATGTCAAAAGGAGCTGAGAAAGAGGATACGACAGTACAGGGAAGAAGTGAGGGTGTCACGATAGTGTTATGGGCACGCCTCTCACGAAGCTTCGCACCTTCATGCGGCCACAGACACACTCAGACACGTTATCCAGCCTCACTACACAATATGGGGTGTGGACGAACCACCGTTCCTACGCTGTCTAGGTAGGTTGGACAACACCAGGCTAGCTGTTGTGGAACTAGGTGAGTTCAGGTGTTAGGATCTTGCAATCCTGCCTCGATCGCCATCATATAGTGGCCTATTTTTCGCAGAATGGCGATCGCGAGCCATACGAACCTAAGGCAAACGGCCACGTTCGGCCGAAGTTCCATAGGCGTAACGACGTAGCGGGGCAACAAAGAGACCTCTCGGACTAACGTCAGTAGCAATCGATTCTAGGGACAGACAGCTCCCTACCATAAAAGCAACAGAACCGGGGAGGCAAACGCAGAGTCAGCAGATCGAT
>NW_027156278.1:1214-3341 GCF_002600585.1 Cystoisospora suis | reverse complement strand
GCGTCAGAGCGCACAGTGCTCTGACACCTACACTGACACACTAGGCTATCAGTAGCCTCTCTACTAAACCTCTTACTCAATGTCTAAGGCTTTCCAACAATTTAACTCTCTTCTGCTCCTCCCTTATGTTACTTTGAGCTTCACCTAGTTTCTTCCTCTTTTTCAAGAATCTTCTATTTATTCCTTAGTTAGCATTAATACATATATTTGGGTTGTGACCTACTTGGGGCAGAGTCAAGACTCTGACACCTCTTTCCCTCTTTTCTTAAAAGGCTAGCCTTTTCATCCAGGGCCCCCCCTTCTGTCGAGGAAATAGGTTGTCTCAGGCTACTTATTGATCTAATGCACAATTGCTTTCTCCTCACTTCAATCAGTTAACCTTACGTATTTCCCTATAATAACTGGTCATTATTTGTGGACATCCCTCCAAATTTTGTTCAGGTTCCCACGTACATGTACCGTCCATCCACAGTACTTTATACCACCTAACCCCGGTAATAGGGTTCTCTCGATGCTTGTATATTCCCTGTACATCGTATTCATTTCCTTGAATCGATAGCTGCGAACTTGAGGCTTTCCTCAACTCCGATGTGTTCCCTAGCCATGGTTTCAATAGAGAAACATGGAACACAGGATGCATTGGCATGGAGGGCGGCAATTTCAATCGGTACGCTCGTTCTCCTACCTTACCTATAATCTTGGAGGGTCCACGGAAACGCAAACTTAAGGCTTTCGACGACGAGGCAGTCGCCATCGGGAGATGTGATATTCTCAGCCACACTCTATCCCCCAACTGAAAGTGCACTTGTCTCCTTGTCCAATTAGCGAATCGTTGTTGAGTCTCCTTGGCCTTTTCTAGCTCCATTCTGGCTTTTCGGAGCGCAGTCTCCGCCTGTAAAGGTAGATTGGCTGCTGACAGTAACATAGGCAAACCATATTTTCGACAGATAGGTTTATTGGGCACTAACCCATATAACATCTCAAAGGGAGAGGCCTTGATACTCGACCGCACTGTGCTGTTATAGGCAAACTCTAGCATAGGTAACACTTCCGCCCACTTATACTCGTTCCCCAAAATTGTGCGCCTGATCATCTGCTCTATAGTCTGGTTGGTCCTTTCTGCTAACCCATAGGTCTGAGGATGATATGCTGTTGACATTTTCATGGTGATACCCAGCCTCTGGCACATTCCCCTTCACACTTCACTGGTGAATCTGCTATCTCGATCACTAACAATGGAATTAGGTACTCCATGCAACCTTATTACTTCACGTACTAAGACATGCCCAGAACTTCAGCCCCGATAGTTTGGTACACAGGTACAAAATGCGCCATCTTAGTCAATTGACAGACAAAGGTTACAATAGCATCGTACCCATTTCTTCCTTTTGGCAATCCTAGAATCAAATCCATGTTAGTCACCTCCCACGGAAAGTTGGGTGTTGGTAAGGGACATAACAACCCTCCCCACTTGATATATGAAGCTTTCCCCTGAGCGCAAGCGGCACAGGATCTTACGTACCTCTCAATATCCTCTTTCATATTAGGCCACCAAAAGATCCTCTCTATGTCCAAGGTGGTCTTTTCTATCCCAGGATGCCCAGCTAAACAATGGTCATGAACTCCCTGTAGTATTTCCAACCTTTTCTCCTTCGTGGGGGTACATAACTTCCATCCTTCTTTTATTTTCACCCATAACAAACCATCTTCCCAACGGTACTCCCGCTCTCTTTCAACTAATGGGATGTTACCCCCTGTGTTCTCATCGATCCCCAAAGTCTTACATGTTTTAACGATTTCACAGAAGTCCTCACATGCGTCATATGCTCTTATCCAATCTATCCGACTTGAGTCCTCATTCCCTCTGCGCTCCCTCCTGTTATCACGTCGAAGTTCCAACAGCACGGCAACTTTCTCTAAATAATCGGGTCGACGGCTTAACGCGTCTGCCTCTAAATTCTGTTTTCCTGGTTTATAAACCACACGAAAGTTAAAATCAGCCAATTTGTCTAACCAGTATCCCAATCTAGTTGTCACCTTTTTCTGAGTTAACATTCGACTTAATGTAGCATGGTCAGTTTTGATTGTAATCAACCTTGTACCTATGAAATGCTTCCACTTAGTTAA
>NW_027156278.1:0-1165 GCF_002600585.1 Cystoisospora suis | reverse complement strand
AAGGCGATGGGGCGACCTTCTTGTTCCAAAACTGCGCCTACTGCATACTTTGAGGCGTCGGTCTTGAGCACTAGTGGTAGATCAGGATTGAAAATGTTTCTCATCGTCACGTTGATCAGTGAGTCCTTGAGATCCTTCACTGCTTGAGAATGTTTTGGGCGCCAGATCAGAGGGCTTTCCTCCTTCAGCAAGTTGTGAAGAGGTTTGGCCTTCTCGTTGAAGTCCCTTATTAGTTGTCGCTAATATCATACTAAGCCGAGAAATCCTCTGACTTGTCGGATATTCTCCAATTTCTTTGGGTAGTTCTTTAATGCTTCCACTTTTTTTGGATCAGGCGAAATCTTTCCGTTTTCTATAATGTAACCAAGGTACTTTATATTGGGTGTTACGAACTCACATCTATTTAATCCCACATACAGTTGTTGATCCCTCGCTCGTTCCGAAACTTGTCGTAGATGAATCAGGTGTTCCTTCTTAGTTTCTGAATAAATAAGAACATCATCCAAATAAACAACAACAAACTCATCCAATTCATTGATGAACACATTTTGCATAAGCCGTTGGAAAGTCGAGGGCGCACCCGCCAATCCAAACGGCATTACTTTGAACCGAAAGGTCCCATATCTACACTTGAACGCAGTTTTCCATTGGTCTTCAGGGGCTACCTGAACTTGGTAGTACCCTTTCTGAAGATCCAGTTTAGTAAACCAACGCGCTTTCCCTAATTTTTGGATTAAATCTTGAATTCGAGGAAAAGGGTATTCGTCTTTTGATGTTATTTTATTTAGTGCTTTGTAATCTACCCATTCCTATTCCTGCCCCTCCTGGTTTCGGAACCAAAAAGACTGGGGCAGCGACCGGTGCTTGAGTGGGTTCGATATACCGCTTCTCGAGAAGGTCTTTGATTTGCTTCTTCAATTCCACTAGGTCGTCATTGGACAGATTGTAGTTCTGCGTCGGGTATGGTGGTACTTCTCCTGGTATCAGCTTGATCTGCTGCCCCACAGGTCGATCAATGTCACAGATTACAGGATGGATCCGAAGAAGAACTCGCACGCGCTGTCCCCACGATCTCACTCCTCGTAACGGGACACGTTTATCAACTCTCGGGGAGCCGACGAGCCGTTGATCCCCAAAATGACTCGGGCTAAAAGAGAGGTCAGGC
>NW_027156277.1:15709-15950 GCF_002600585.1 Cystoisospora suis | reverse complement strand
AAGAAGAAGGAGGAGGAGGAGGCACATGATGGTGGCTTGGATTAGGGCGATAAGAGGGACAGGGGAACACACGCGCGGGGCGTAGATGAAGAAGCGAAGAGATCCAATCTTCGATATCTTGGAGAGATGCCTCGAACGAGACATTTGTGAGATAAATACACTTCAAAACTTTCTGCATTCCTTCACATAACTCTTCACGTGAAGACGAAGAAGCAAGGCCTCCTCCTCCTGCTCCTCCTCC
>NW_027156277.1:14266-15593 GCF_002600585.1 Cystoisospora suis | reverse complement strand
ACATCCAGGAGAAGAAAGCGACGAAGATGAAGAAAGAGAATCCGTCTTCTCTCCGTCTTCATCGTGGGGAGAAGCAGTAGGAGAGAGAGTAAGAGATGAATGGAGATCCGATTCTTGTCGAAGGGAAGAAGAAGTTACTGTTGGAAGAGAAGAAGAAGAAGAAGGAGAAGAAGAAGATTTGGGTTGGAGACAAGAGAATAAGCTATTGCGAGCGACGGCTACTGGGGAAGATGGAGAAGAAGAAGAAGGATTCTTCTCGTCACACTGTTGGACGTGAGAGGATGAAGAAGAAGAAGACTCAGTCGTCCGTGCTTTCTTTCTCTCCTCCTCCTCCTCTTCTTCTTCTTCTTCGCTTGAACTACTTGCAGTGACACTTTCATCGTCACTCTCCATCCATGCAAATCTCCTTCTCTTCTTCGGTTTTCCCTTCTCTCCTTCTTCTTTTCCTCCTGCTGCGTGCTCTGCACTTGAAGAAGAAGAGAGATCTCCATTGAGAAGAGATTTCTTTCTCTCGTTCTCCTCTTCTTCGTCATCTGCCTGAAGAAGGCGCAATTCTTCTTCGGTCAATTGAGCTATAATTTCTTCTTCTTCCTCTTCTCCTCCATTCACACCGTTCTTCAGAGATCCTATCCTACTACTCCTGCTGCTACTAGTACCATGACTACCTCCAGGTGTATGTACACCTCGAACGCCACCCCCGCTGCCACTTCCTTCTTCTTTAGCCTCTGGAGAAGAATTCTTTCTATCTTGAACGTGAGAAGATGGATTAGATGAAGAGGAGGAAGAAGACACAACTCCGTCTTCTTCCCCTCCTTCTCTGTAAGCCCCACTTCTTCCTTCCTTTCTTGACACCTCTGCATGCGATGAGGAAGAGGACGAGCAGGCAGACTCATCACATTTCTCTTCTTGATTTAACTCTAACTTCCATTTCTTTATCGCTTCTCTTGAAGAAGAAGAAGAAGCACTAGTAGGAATAGAAGAAGTAGTGCTGCACTCCAAGCCTCCCTTCCGCCGCCGCGCCCCACCCCGACCTCCTAGTAGCATAGTGAAGGAAAGATGAAGAGCAAGGGAAAGAAGAGAAGAAGAAACTCTCCAACTGTCCCTCTTTCCTTAAGAGGAGAAAAAAGAAAAGAAGAGCGACGGATCAAAAGAAGAGAAAGAACGGCAAGGGAGACAGTAGATGAAGAATAGAAGGAAAAGGAAAGAAAAGAGAAGAAGAATAGCTCTTCTCGCTCATATGAAGAGAATTAGATCTAAGCTGTCTTGTTAAAATCTTTCCCCTTGTTTCTCGTCCCTCTCCTTTCTTTCTTTTTTCTTTCTCTCTCTC
>NW_027156277.1:13700-13963 GCF_002600585.1 Cystoisospora suis | reverse complement strand
GAGAGAGAGAGAGAGAGAGACGGCTTGATCGATGGATGAATAAAGAGATCAAGCAATAAAGAGATCATAGATGGGACAGCTCGCTAGCAGAGGAGGAGGAAAAAGAACTCTTTTCTTCTATTTCTAGATGTGAAGGAACAGTAAAGAAACGAAAGAAAGGCAAAGAGAAACACAAGATGGCTTGAGTTCTTCTTTTCCGTCGTCTCGCTCTTCTTATAAATCACTAGTCAGTCACGTCTCATAGAGACGATAGAAGAAGAAGA
>NW_027156277.1:6900-13648 GCF_002600585.1 Cystoisospora suis | reverse complement strand
AAGAAAATCCGAAGAGAAGAAAACTCGGAGAAGAGGAAGAAGGAGATGATAGAAAGAAAGAGAGAGAAGGGGGAGGAGATGGAAACGAGAGGGAAAGAGACGACTGTCGTCTTATCTAGCGGAAGAAGAGCTGACGGAAAGAAACAAAAGAAGGAGAGAAGAAAGGAGGAGAGCGCGGTCAGCAACCGATCGATAAGGAAGGAAGAAGACGAAGGAGTGAATAGCGGATGGGGATGTGTTGGGGGGAGATTTTTCCTCTCTCTTTCCTTGAGAGAGATCGAAGAGATGAGGAGCTCACGATGAGAAAAGGCAGAAAGAGAAAGAAAGAGGAAGAAACAAAAACGAAGAAGGCAACGGCTGGTAGAACTGAAGAAAAGAAATAGGAAGATGAGAGATAGAACGAAAAGACGACGGCGAGAGAGAGAGAAAGAGAAAGAAAAGAAGAAAGAAACTTGAAGAGTGTGAGAGGCGAAGGGAAGGAAGAGAAGCAGGATAAGAAGAGGTGAAGAAAAGAAATTTTCTCTTCTTCTCTGTCTTTTCTTCTTTTTTCTTGAGAATCCAATGGATGCGAAGACTCCTTCACGGATGGAAGCTCTTCTCTCCCCCCTTTTTTAACTCTCCTCTTTCTCCCTCTCGAACAAGGAACGAAGAAAAGTCTTCAGCAGGTGTCATCACCGTCTATAAGCCGAACCTCTCTTTCACTGTATGTGTGCCCTCCCTCCTCGGGCCTCTCACTCGGCCCCTGACTGATAGCTCATTCTCCTTCGCTACGTGAAAAATTTTACTACTAATAGCTGGAAATTCTCTTCTACATGCGATAGGTAGCAAAGTGTAGACATATGTTGATCTTTCTCTCTCTCTCTCGTGGTGTCTATCTGCCTACTTACAGGTGTGTGCATGTCTCCGTCTATGTCTCTTCCTGCTCGTCTACATGTTGTGCATCTCCATTCATTCAGCCGAAAGAGATCAAGAAGAGAGAAGAGAAACGGAAAGAGAAAAGAGAGAGAGAGAAGATACATCTATAAAGGTATGTCTCATCTTTTCTTTCTTTGGCCTTTCTCTTGGATAAGAAGAAGACGTCTTCTTGTTTCTCTATGACTACCGGCGACCATCGAACCTCTCCGTCTTCTTCATGGGACAGGACAGGTAGCGTAGAAACGAAGAAGGGAGAATACAATAGAGAGAAGACGGATAATGGAGTGAAGAAGAAGAGGAAAGAATTGAGTGCGAAGAGAAGAAGAGAGGGGACAAGAATGTGCTTCCCATGTGAGCGAGACCAACAGAGACTATACGGACAGGCGGCCCGCTAACTTGTCTCTACTAGATGAAGAAAAAGCAGAAAAGAGAAGAAAGACGTGTAGAAAGGGAATTCAAACTCGCCTTGTTCTCTACTTTGTAGCCAATTTCTCAGAAGTCTAGGAAGAAAAGAAGACGTTAATGAAGAAGGAAGTCCCTCACCCATCCCTCCCCTCTCTCCCATGCGCTCCCTAGACGTCTATGTACGGACATCTCTTTCCTCCTCGTGTTCGATATAGGTAGATAGATAGATAAATAGATCAAAGATAGACAGATTGAAGATAGCTAGATAGATTCAAGATAAGTAAATAGATAGATAAAGATCGGTCGATCAGTAGATGGAGATGTGTAGAGAGATCTCTTTGGTCTGTGTTTAGATCTATGGATGTGCTCCACTTCTTCCTTCCAGTTCAGTTTGTGTGGGTCTTCAGTCACATTTGGCTGATGCAAGAGAGCAGGGCCCGAAAAGGAAGAAGACTCAGCTCTAATGTGAAGATAAGAGAGAAGATCTAACGACCCAACCCAGCGTGCGTACTGGGGGAGAGACGAAGGAGGAGACAGGAAGAAAAAGAAGAAGAGAGGAAGTTATCTTTCTCTTCTTCTTTTTCTCCTTCGTACATTTTCCTTTCAGGGCCATGGATGGCTGATCCTGTCTTTCGTTCTATAGACAAAGCGATGAGCTTTCTTTACATAGAGTCAGCATTCCTCCTCCTCCTCTACAAGCAAAGCTACTCTTTCGGACTCATCAAGCGTTTGAGAGAGAAGACGAAAGATAAAAGAACACTTTCCCCCCTCTCTATTCTCGGGGTGCAAAATAGAGAACTACCATAGACCTCCCTTCTTACATAAAAGCGAAACTGAACTAATAACAGACGATGAAGTGTACATACACCTCACAAAGTGTGGTCGTTCTATCTGGCAGGTCATCCCCCCGCCGCTATCCATCATTCCTCCTCCTGCTTCTTCTTCTTCTTATGGTTACCCTCCTCTCTCTCTCTCTCTTTAAGACTTCTCAGCCTTTTTCTTTTGGAAGAGAGAGAGGGAGAAAGTACGGACACAAAGAAAAAGAAGAGGAAAGAGAAGAGGGAGAGGAAAGAAAAGAAGACATTTAGGCGACGTTGAGTCTCTTCTTCTTTCTTCACTCATTCTTTTCTTCGTCTCCCTCGCTTCGCTTCTTCTTCGATTCTCTCGCTTCTCTTTCTTTCTCTTTGCATTCTCGTCAGCACGAAGAGAAGAGTCTGCAGCCCCTCCTCTTTATGAAGATATCTCACATATGGATTACATAGCTGACTACAGGAAGCTATTCATCTAAACAGGAGGAGATACTTCTACGTCTATCTGTACATACACCTGATAAACAGCACCGAAGAAGTCTGCAATAACTATGTATACACCTATATGAATCTGCATGAGTAGAGATATGTAAATATGTATGGATAGATATGTATACGAATGTATAGGTATATGCCTATGTATGTCTATGCATGTATAAGTGTGTCTATGTATAGGGCTATATACATATATCTATGTATGTATATATGTGTATGTATATATATATATATATGGATATTGTGGTGTATACATATGAGGGTGGAGAGGAATTAGGAACTTGAGCGAAGGGAAGGGAAATGTCTCAACTGTGTCTCTCTATATTTCTATTGATCTATCTATCTCTCTCTTCTTTTACTTCTTATCTTTAGGGAAAGATACAGCAGAAGAAGCAATCCTGCCGTCCTTCCTTCTTTTCGAAGCCTCCCTATCTTCCTTCTTACCCACACTTTCAGATCTTCTTTGCGTCAAGAGAAAACACAAAGTCCTTTCCTTTCTATGTCCTTCTTTTCTTCCTTTCTTCCTTTCATTCTTGTCTCTCTTTTACGTATTCTCTTTCCTTCGCCCTGGAGAAGAAGACGTTGTCTCTGGAGTGATCGAGAGAGAGACAGGGAGACAGAGATGTTGTCATCCCCCTCCTTCTTGCGCCTTTCTTTTTCTGCTTCGCTCTCTTGACCATTCTCTTTACTTCCTTTATCTTTCTTTCTTTCTCTTTCTTTCTTTCTATCTCTTCTTTTCTCCTTCTCGCTTCGTCTATCTCTCTCTATTTCTTGCTTTTTCTCTTTCCTTCCAACTCTCTTTCTCTACCGTACAGAAGAGTTTGACAGATTCTTCTCTGTATATCTATATGAGAAGAGGCCGGTCTTGTTTCTCCTCTTTTTCTTTCCTCTATCCATCCATCTTTCTTCCTATTACTAGGCCTTCCGATTCTGTGCCTCTATTCTCTATCATCTCCATAAAGAAGACAAAAGCTAATAGTAATTACAGAGTGTAGACAACTCCCCCCCCTCTCCTACTGTTTCTCTTCTTCTCTCGCTCTGTTTAGCATCTCTTTTGGCCTGATACTATTCCCTGCAAGTAGACACATAAAGACACATTCCTTATACAAGAAATTAGGATGATACAAAGAGCGAGACAAGGAACCAAGAAAGGAAGCAGTGAAAAGTGAATGAATGGTAGATAGATAGATAGATCGATTAAAGATAGATAGATAGATTAAAGATAGATAGATTAATGATGGATAGAAGGCAAGCGAGAGATGAACTTTTGATCTTTCTCTGCCTGTGGCTTTATGATAGCTACGGAAGGTGCCCTCTACTCTGGGAGAGAATAAGAGAAGAGACAATTTTTGTCGTCATCGCCAACTCTTCTTTCTACTTCTCTTTCATCTTTCTTTCGATTATTATATATATATATATGTATATATAGTTGATGTTTAGCTATCGTTAGTCTTTCCTTGGACTTTCTCTCTATCATTCTCCAGTCCCTTTACCTCTCTATCTTTCATCTGACTTTAGTCGACCTCTCATAGCTCCCTTGTATCTATCTCTCTCTCTGTGTCTATTTACCTCTCTCTCTCTGCGTCTCCCTCCTATGTGTATCTCTGTCTACCTCCCTGCCTCTCTCTCTGTGTCCCTATCTCTATCTCTCTCTATTTCTCTATCTCTCTGCAATAGGATTGGATTTCCTTGATAGAACGAGAGAGAGAGAAAGAGAGGGGGGGAGGGGTGGTTGACCTACCCACTGAGACGTTTTTCTTCCTCTGAGAGCTTGTATTCCTTTAAGATAGCAGGAGGATCTTGACTGAGCGAAGGAATAGTAAAAGCAGTCATCTATGTTGGCGCAGATACTTCTACATTGTTCAGCGCTATAGATAAATCCTTCAAGGGAGGTCACATCATAGCCATAGTAATCCACGTTGTATTCCTGGCATATAGGTGAAGACATGCCTACGATACGAGCTAAGCTCGCATACAATCGAGACCACCACGTCGCATCATCGATTCCTCCCCCGCCTTGTCCTCCTCCTCCTCCTGGTTGGCTAGCTGTCCTAGTAGTTGTAGGAGGAGGTCTAGTTGTGGTGGTGGTGGTATAGTGAGGAGGAGAAGGAGGAGAAGAGCGACGTGTAGTAGTAGTAGTCGTAGTGTTAGAAGGATCATCTGACGAGGGGTGACCATAGAAGAAAGAAAAGAAAAGAAAAGAAGATGGCGTTGGATGTCTTGGGTAGAGATCTAGTCTAGTCTAGGGTGAGCAGAAAGAACATAAGGGAGATCTTCTACTGTAGGCATGGAGATGAACAAGATACACAGCCAAGATAGATAAACAGATGTATCTATGTATACATATAATGGACATAAGGAGAGAGGCATAAGAAAGAGAGGAGCAGGAGATATGAATTAAAGATAGATAAATAGATACATACATACATACACAGTTACCTACAGATAGATAGATAGATGAGATAGATACGTTAAAGATAGATAAATCAAAGATAGATAAAGAGGTGACGGCTGGAGGATGTGACCATGCATGCAGTCTAATTGGCACAGGGTGGCTTAGCTCATATGATATCTCCTGTCTATGTACACAGCAGTACATGTATATATACGTATAAATTCAAGTGTATGTACAGAGGTCCATATACATATAGAGGTATGTAGTCATGACTACTCTCTTCTTATCTTCTTCATCCGCCCTCCTTTCAGGACTCCTCTCTTTCCTCATCACATCTCTATGTATTTTTTTCTCCACGTCTTTTTCTTTTCTTCTCTCCTTCTTTACATAACTTCTTCTTCGGCTACTCCTCTACTTCGCGTAAATAGCTCATGCATACATACATACATACCGGTCAGTATTTGCATATCCAGATCTATATTTGTACATGCAGATACATATCTGTCATTTCACAGAGCAATAGTGAAACCACGCAGTGTCTTGTTCTACTCATAGCGATACATGGATCTTTCTCGATACATATACGTCTCCATCTCTCTTCCTCTACAGGCGTATATCATCCCAATCCTTTTTCTACCTTCTCCTCCCCTCTCCCCCCCCCCCATCATCATCCCATTCTTACAGCAAGTCTGTTGTTGTGTAGGTACATAGATGTCGGCAAAGTTGACCATCCAGTAGGCATTCTGAAAGCTTGCTGGATTATCTTTAACGAATCGAACGCATGCAGCCTCTCCGTTGCCTCCAGGACAACCACCGCTTTCTGAGTAGTGCGAGCCGGCCCACCCCCCGCAGAAGGTAACGTTAAAGATTAGTCTCTGTCCCCAGAAGTGTTTCTTTCCAGGACAGTTCTGTTTGAGAGGAAAGTAAGCAGCGGGGAGTTTTACCTCTTTCTCCCATCGATCAGGTAGAGGATTCTTTTCTATCAGATCTCGGGGGATTTCATTCCGCTTGAAGTACCACACACGGATATGTTTGTCTCTCTGGAGTTCCATGACAAGAACCCCCCCTCCCTTGACTCGATTAAAGGCGGAGCCAAAGAAAGATTCAATGGATTCGATGGAACAGCCTGTATTATAGGGCGTGGCATACACGTAACAATTGCGAGCTTCCTGGCCTTCCCCGTCGTAAGCCCATGTGCCGGCAAAGAGCGTCTCATCAACGTTGTACATTTCACATCCATCGGAGGTATGAAGAGAAATGCGATCTTTCTGCTGGTTATTCACTCCCTCCAAAATGTCGATCTCCCCGCTCGTAGGCCACGGATTGATGCCTGTCGTCCACAGCGCCGGCCAGGTACCACAGCCTTCGGGCATGTGCTCGAGATCCACTACCCACAAACCCTGCAAGAAGAAGAGGAGGGTGAGGGAAGAAAGAGGGGGGGAGCGAGGAAGAAGATGAAGAGGAGAGAGGACAACGATGAAGAGGAGAGAGAGAAAGAAAAGAAAAGAAGAGAACGAAAGAAAGAAAAAAAGAGAAATGGAAAGGAAGAAAGAGGGAAGATAGATAGGTATGGGTGTGTGTTTGGATAGAGAGAGAGAGAGAGGGGAGGAGGGGAGTGGATGCTTAGAGACTTTTATGTTCTTTACTAAAACAAGGTGTAGACGAGAGAGAAGCTATTCATACGGATGCATGGGGTGTCTTGACATAGAGAGAGAGATGTGTGTCTATA
>NW_027156277.1:0-6814 GCF_002600585.1 Cystoisospora suis | reverse complement strand
TCTTTCTTCTTCTTCTTTGTCTCAGCACAAGGTTGATTAGGTCTACCAAAGTCCTTATATCTATAGAGCAGGCATTAAGAGCATCGAGATCATAGCTAGACCGGGATGGATCGCAATTATACCTCGATGAAAGAGCTACTTTAGACAAGATCCCTATAAGGACGAGAGGACGGACTCGAAGGAGATAGAGGCGAGGCAGGCATACATGTGTAGACGCATGGGGTGAATGGAGAGAAGAGAGACCGCATGCAAAGACACCGGTCGGCTGTCTCCACATGAGAATCTTCTCAGGTATCTTCCATACACCAAAGAGACAAGAAGAAAGGCAGTATACACACTTCAAAATACCTACCATATATACACATATAAAGAGAAAGACAGAGAGTGAGAGAGAGAAATGGATCGATAGCCAGATAGAGATAGAACAAGTCTCTCCTTCTCTGTCTCTTTCGTTGAGTGATGAACACCGCCACGGATCCGCATCTACAGACATACCTTTCATTCTATCTCTCTCTATCTCTCTTTCTATCTTTCTTTCTTTCTATCGGTCTCTCCTTGTTGGACTTACATCATCGAAACCTTCAATAGCCGTAATGCGGACGGAGTCTCTTCCCCTTGAGCCAGAAGGGACAACGTTCTTATAGTCGACCCGCATGACAGCTTGATCTTGGGAGGTAACAGAGATGAGGCCTTTCTCTAGAGCTTCTTGTTTGCTTACGTAATTGACGTAGCCATTAGTAGGATCCGGATAAGTGAAGAACCAGAAATTATTCTCATCAAAGAAATCCCACCCTTTGTAAGAGCGCACTCTTCTCCATGTATCTGAACAGACAGATGTTGAAGAGGAAGCAAAGGCCCCTCGCCGCGACGCCTGGGCTGTAGATATCCATGAAGAATAAGGAGAATAAGGAGAAGAAGAAGAAGATCGTAACTGCGCTCCTTCAATGGCCGTTGCTTCTGGCGATTTCATATGAGACGAGGAAGAAGAAGAAGAGAGAGATTTCTTCTCTTTTTGATGAGGGGGGGATGCTGCTGTTTCTTCTTCTTGTTCTTTCTCGTTCTTCTTCTTCGTGACTTCTTCATCACTCTTCGAGCTCGTGGTCGTTTCTTCTTCACGGGGAGAGAGAGATAGAGATGAGAGAGGAGGAGAAGAGGAAGAAGAAGAAGAGACAGAAGCTTTTTCTTCATTCTCGGGGAGAGAAGAAGGCAAAGACGACGATGAAGGGGTGGGAAGTGACGGACCTTTCTCGGGTGTATGAAGAGAAGAGTCAGGAGAGAGAGACGACGAAGATGGAGTAGAGAAAGAAGAAAAAGAAGAGTCTGCGCCTTCGTCGATACCTTTCCTCGACGTCTTCACTTGCTGCTGTCTCCTTGCTTTACCTGTCTGAGCTAATTGTCGATTTTGCGCAGAAGAAGAAGAGGGGAGGAGAGAAGCAGAAGAAGTAGAAGGTTCATGTTGGATGGATGGAGATGTAGAGGTAGCTAAGGAGAGAGGGGCTGTATCAAAGAGAAAGAATAGAAAAGAGAAGACAAGGAAAAGAAAGAAAGAGGAGAACGAGACTCGCTTGGAGGCAGACGAAGAAAGCTTCCTTTCATCTCGATGAGGGGAATCGACAGAAGGCTCGAGAGAATGGAGAAGATCTATGGTCCCTTCTGTACAATGAGAGAAAGAGAAGCAAAGAATGAAGAAGAAGGAGAACAAGAAAAAGAGAAAAGAAATGGATCGATTCTGATGGTAATGACCAAGAGTGAGAGAGGGAGGAGGGAAGAATGGATAGACAAGGGGGTGGGTGATAGAGAGAGAGGAGGCTACGAGGCAATGTAACGACTAAGAAGGAAGCAACAGGTCTCTAGATCTTGAAGAGGATGAAGTATCGGCTAAGTTATCTACCTTGGTCTTCTCATTGAGAAAAATGAAGATAAGGAGTATAGAGAAAGAAGAAAAGGAGGAGAAACAAAGAGACACACGGGGAGAAAGAAAGAGAAAGAGTAAGAAAGATCAATGCTTCCCAAGTTGGGAGAGATTGTTCCCAAGACGAATCAATCCTCGTCTCTCTCTCTGTCTCCCTATCTTTGCGTCTCCCTATCTCTGTCTCTCCTTCCGTTCTTCTCCTCCCTTCTCTCTTACCCTGAAGAGTGTTGTTTGATCTGTTTATAGTCCTCTAGTTTGTTCTCCCCTGTATCGTTTTCTCCGTCCATCTCTGGATATGTGCATGTATCTACCTATCTATCTATCTATCTATCTATCACGTAGCTATATGAATTGATCAAAAGATATGTATAGAGACATATAGATAAAGAGATATAACTCTATGTAGCATAGATTTCTTTGCAGGACAGCCCTCAGCACTTCAGCAATACACGTGCATGTATAGACACATATAGAGTATGATATCTATATATTTCTCTCGGGGCATAGAGTTAGCTATATATATCCATACACACATCTCTTGATCTATTCATATGGCGACGTAACAGATGCATACATAGCCAGAGGAGATAGACGGATAAATCGATGCAGAGAACGAAAGACTACGAACAGACCCATCCACCGAAAATCTAGAAACGGAGAGACAGGCAGAGAAGGCCACCGACAGAGAGAGAGAGAGAGAGCAAGAGGTGAGTGGGGTGTTCAAAGGAGAGAATAAGGATAGATCAAGCTAGCTGAGGGAATAAAAGAAACACCAAGCCACCTAAGATTCTTTTCATCGGATCTCTTTACCGCTGTTTACAATCGATACATGCGGAACACACCGAAAATTCTTTTTCTTTCTTTCTGAAGAGAACATCTTCACTCTATCATTTGCACCTTTTGGCCTCTCTTTTCTTTCTTGACTAGGATAGAAGACCGTGCAGTGACTGTAGTGTAGAGGAACAGAGATATCTCTTTGCTGCTTCATATTAGCATCTTCCTTCTGACAACTTCGCAGAGGAGAATCTTCGTTCCTGGATGACTGTCTACCTCCTCCTCAGACTTCCCCACTGTGACAGAATAGAGAGATGCATGAGAGAAGAAGATTCCTATGTCTACTTCCTGTTGATAGAGTGCACGTATATACGCATAGAGACACCGGGACTGCGGTTGTATCTTATATCTACGACTAGTGCACGGAAGAGGTCGATGAAAACTGGAGAAGTTCATTTCTTTGGAGTGAGGAAAGTCTCCTGACTCACCTTCTGACTTTTCACGACAAGAGACATGTTCCTCTTCTTTAGAAGAAGAAGAACAAGAAGAAAGACCGGGGCAAGAGAAAGAGAGAAAGGAAGATCTTAGAGGGGGTGATGATAGAGATGAAGTCGCCATGAGAGAAAGAAGACGGAAGGAGGGGGGCAGGAGCAACGAGTTAAGTAGACTGAAAGGTCTTTCGTCTTTCGAGTGCGTGATCTCAAATCTCTTGTCTTTCTTTCTTTCTTCACGAAGGTCTTCTTTGTGGTAGGGGGAGAGATATCAATAAGACGTTCAGCCCATTGACAAGTTCAGGCGTCTTCTCAGTCTATTCCTCTCTTCTTCTTCTTACAATGCTGTTTGAACTTCGTTCTTTGTAAACTGTAGAGTTTCACACGGTCAAGACACGGAACGTATGATGTACTTCGCTCATGACAGCTGCGTGAGCTTCCTTCAGCTAACAGAAAGATTCTTTATGTCGAACTCCCATATGAACAAGTGACAGCATGAGATCGACAGGCAGAAACGTTCACGGACACGACGATAATCTCTCTCGCGGTTTTAGAGAGTTCTTTTTTCTCTAAACACGAAGGAGTCAATGGTCAGCCTGACCACGGAAGTTTCCGTCAAATGAAGAGGGTCAGTCGAGTTGAGATTGAAGACCAAATTCATGCAAATTAAGGCCAGGCACATAAACAAACAGGAGAGTGGTAGTCCATCAAGTTTTCGTGGATTTCTTCAGCAGAATAAAAGCACGAGGTGTGTCAGCTGTTCCTCGATAGTCAAGGCAACCATTTCAACCACTAGGTGAACGCATCTGACAAAAAAGTGAGAGAAGAGGGCAAAAGAGGAGAGTTTACTGACTAGAAACAAACACGCTAGACAAATGCAAGAGTAAAGAAGGACATTTGTTCCATTCTAACCCCTAAGAAAAGAATGTCTGAAGCTTTGAGAGACTGATATGCAAACCAGACAGAAAGAGTATCGATGGAACGACGAACGACGGGAAGAAGTTGACGGAAGGCAAAACAGACCGAAAGGGAGGCTCGCCGGGGCAATCACGGTTGAGCGGTGTAGACTTGATCGTGGAGCAGCGAGACTAACTGACACGCAAGTCGGGGGAGCAGATGGAGAAAGGGGGCCGACCGACCACTGTTTAGCTGCCGTTCAGAATCACTTTTCCGTAGGGAAAGACACGAGTCTTGACTCTTGAAAGCACACAGGAGCAAGACACATTCATCTGCTTCTGAATCAAAAAGCGACCGTGCAGCAGGATGGTTGAATGAGGTGAAAGAGGGACGAGTCACACTCTTGTCGTTCGCGGTGTATGTACACCTGAACAGGTAAACTGACCAGCAAGCCTACGTGAGTCTCTCTCGCGGCTATCGTGGATCTTCGGACTCTTCTTGATCAAACTTCTTACGGCATCTAGTAGGAACATAAAGTGTTCTGGTCTCCCTTTCCTAAACGCGGACTAGGGGCCGCCCGAGGCGGGAGACTGCGCCCGCGAGATCTGAACGTCTCATCCCGAGAAAGATCCTTTCTATCTTCGCGCAGCAGATGGAGAATCGATGTGAGCAGCCGTTCGCAGAGAGAATGGATTGAAATCTTTTTGAAAAACACCAAAGTAGCAGTGTGTCGAACGCTAGTCTAGCTCGGTTTATGACACACCGTCCAGCTACGACACGAGCACGCAATCGTATGACTTTCCTGATCTGATCTGTGCTTGTCTCCGTCTATACGCCGGCGGTGATGGGGCAGCGGAAGCCCAGGACAAATCTGGACACGAGTCGCAAGGTCTTTCTTCACGTTTCTTCTTTCTTCAAATCCTCGGAGAAGAAAACCAACGTATCATGACTAATCACTAGATCAGGCAAGATCTGCTTATCTGTATTGAAGCTACAGGAACGGAACGAGTTCTCTAATCCTGCACGTCTAATCTATCATGTCTCGTCTTCGTAGGGGTGATTTTTCCGTTCACTCGAGCAAGACCAGACAACTTCTTTCCCCTTGTTATCTCCCCGTCTCTTCTGTCGTCACACAAACGTCTTTTTTCCCAATTTTTACCGTGCTTTCTTCTGCAGGCTGCTCCCTCTCTCCCTTTGATAGATACGTTTTCGCTTTCTGGAACCGGTCAAGCTCGCTTTGTGTCTCGTCGGCGTGCATGTATCTAGCCAACCAGGTGACGTCGAGGGAGAGACACACAAAGTCGGCTCATGCATGACAAGGCTTCCCGCCAAGCCCAGAAAGTTTTCCCTGCATGTAGAAGCGCGGACCGACTGAAACCGTCAAAGACCAAGGCAGCTCCAGCGCAAAGAGAGTTCTACTCAAGACTTTTGTCTACCCCGCTTTTCTTCTATTTTGATGGCTCTTGAGCTGCCGTCCTCGTGCTTTAGATATGTATGTCGTTTCTTCTCTTTTCTTCTCGTTCATCATCTCTGTCCGGAACCCTCAGGCGCGACACGGGTGACACCGGAAGAGATCCTTGAGAAGGCGATTGATCAATCAGCGCACAGCTTCAGAGCAATCCGCGTATTCTCCCAAGTCTCTTCTTCTAGCAGAAGTCCTCCTTACAAAGGAGAAGACAGTCGAGGAACCATTCGAAGAGAACTGGAAGCCTGAGGAGATGTATCTGAGTTTAACGGCTTAGATAAGCACACTCCCCGGTTACACTTCGTCTCGTGTATCATTTCCTGAACAGTATTTACTTTCTTTATCTCTCTTTCTCTAGTGGGGCCTGTTTCTTCTTCAACATTCTCCCTATGAATCGGTCTTTTCTTGCTCTCCCAGTCGCTTTCTGTCTTCATCTTCTTTTCTTTCTCTTGGATTGAAAGTCCTTTCTTCATTCACTTTTTCTCTTGATCTTGTCTGAAGAGACAAATGCGATTTTCTTGAAGGGCGAGGAAAATTTGGTTCTTCTGCTTGCTGAGAATCGTCTTCTTCTTTTTCTCTTCACCCCCTTTCTTCCCGACGGTTCCAGGGAAGCGTCTACGATCGAAGATCTGGAGATGTTAGTTTTCCCCTTATCTCCCTCGTAGAAAGTGACAAGTTAAAAAGAAAGAGAGGAGGCTTGCGTCAGTCTCTCTTGGGTCTTCACATTATCTCCATTTTCTCTCAGGTTTCGTAAGACAGCCACGGAAGAGAGCAGGCGGCACGGTGACGTACGGTGTACATACACCTGAGGGAAGGCTTGGAATGGTAGGATGAACGACATTTCCTTCTAGAAGAGAGATTTCTTTGCGTGATGAGGTTCTTTTCTTTCCTCTCCTTCACCTCTTCTCTCCTCTCTCAAATGTCTCTCTTTCTCTTTGAAAAGAAAAGTCTCTTCTTATGATCTCTTCCGTTCGTGTCTGTCTCCATTCTCTCATCGTAGTGAAGTTCTTCTTTCGTTTCTTCTCTTCTCTTCTTTTGCCCTGTCTTGCATACTTCAGTCTCGGTCTTTGAAATCCCCATTTTCTCTTCTATCCCGCTATCACCCTACCACCTCTCTCTCTTTGAAGTGTCCACCTTCTGCATCGGCTCTTTTCTTTTCTTCTCTTCCTCTCTTTGTCCTTCTTGTCTTTCTTCTTCCTCCTCTCCTTTCTCTAAGCAAACTTCTCTTATCTCATGCCTTCCCCTTCTCTTTTCTCTTTCTTTTCTAATTCTTCT
>NW_027156276.1:0-573 GCF_002600585.1 Cystoisospora suis | reverse complement strand
GAAATCACGCAGAATCGGCCCAGTTCGAACCCCGGGAGTTCAGGACGCCACACCCCGAGCGCCTCGGTGGCCCAGCAGCAACAAAGAAAGGTCCGGAAGGCCGGATCAACCACTCAGCGAAAGACGGAAACTTAAAAGAGAGAGGAATAGGCGCGAAATAAAAGAAAAACAAAAAGAAAGAAGGCGGAGAAGGGGTCGAAGGCAAGCCTTCGAGAACGGGAACGGCCGAGCGGCTGAGCGGCATCGAGTGCCGCATGCAGGGCTAGAACAGAAGCGGAGCGAGGAGGCCTGGCCGCAGGGACACCTGAGCGTAACAGCGCACACACCCGTATGCGTTAAATTGGTCTTTAAACGCGAAATGTGTTCTGTGGTACAGGGCGGAGAGAATAGAGAGGTGATTAACGAACCCGCCGAGCGGGCGGACGGGAAAACGAACGCGACCGGGACACGCGAAGAAGGCCCAGCGAGCCCGGGACCTGCCGACCAGGAGCAAAGTCGGCCCAGGAGTGAGGAACCAAGGAAGGAACAAGGAAAAATGAAGCGAAGGAAGGCAAAACTGCCCGAATTGCAGTA
>NW_027156275.1:3157-3313 GCF_002600585.1 Cystoisospora suis | reverse complement strand
CCACTTGGTTTGCTTATCTCGGCATGATCTGGTCGTTCTGGCATCGGAGCGTTCTCACAGCGATCGTCATTCTTAAAAATAGGGCAATATTTGATGACGATCAGGGCAGGATTGTAAAATCCTGACACCTATTGAGCATCTTTGATGTGTTCACAC
>NW_027156275.1:0-3103 GCF_002600585.1 Cystoisospora suis | reverse complement strand
TTCACTACGAAAAGCTGAAAAAGAAGAACGGAACTGTAAAACAGAAAGAAAACAACCTTTTTTTAATGAGAGTGTGACAAGTTGGGGAAGGCAGGAGCACACGGATAGCCGGCAATCGAGGCTAGCGGTTAGTAACATAGGCGGGCGAGAGGCCGAGGAGTGGCCTGGTGTGCTGAGAGGACCGGAGGTCCCGGAGTGGGGCAGTGACCGGTCGAGTGACGCTAGAAAACCGGTGAGACACGCAACCAAAAGCTCCAGGAACTCAAACAAAGTAGAGAAGGGGGTAATGAAAGGAATAGTACAGGGATTGTGTCGAAAAGATGTCGGAAACCAGGTTTTATTGTACCTGGGGAGTATGATTCGAGGTTGGAGGTTTCTAATTTCGGAAAGGAGCCGAGCTTTCGTTTTTCGAACGGTGACAAGAGCCTTTCGGGCAGTGGTTGTCAACTTTCTGAAGCTCTTAATGCTTCAAGGATGTTGTGTAAGGGGGTTGTGTAAAGTGATGATGTGATGATTAAAGTTTTTAAAACTAGCCTAGTACATTTGTGCAACGGATTTAGGAAAACTGAGTCCGAATTCCGAGATTTTTATCGAGAGATGTCTTGGATGATTAAGGAAGACTTCAGGAGCTGGGTAAAAAGGAGAGGTTTGAATCGAAGACGGAAGGATACCGAGAGCCAGGATAGGAGCCAATTGAGTAAGGGGGAATGGTGTAGTGTGGAGGAAATCAACTCATGTTCAAGTTTGTAGAGCGTCGAACAGGTAGTGAAAGGCAGTCTCGAGTTGAGATTGACAACCGAAGAATTGGACCAAAGACAAACGGGTTTATCAGTTGAAGAAAGTAGGGGAAGGTTAGAGTGGAAACGGTTTAGGGGTGAGGAAAGGAGTAGGCTGATTATTAAGGAAAATGACTTTTTCAAACTTGTGGCTGGAACCGTGGTTACGATCAATTTCCGGGGGGAGAAAGAGGTTACGTCAGTTCCTGGAAGACGAGAGGGATGAAGTATGGGTCAACGGTTGCAGGAAAAGGTTAAGAGGGGGAATGGCCTGTTCGGTAATATCTAAAGGGACACTGTCCACTCGAAGAGGGGGTTTTCCGAGAACCAACATTCAGAGATGGCAAGGAGAGGACGAATTGAGCCGTGAGTCGGACGAGGAATGGAAAGGTGATGGGCTAACCTTAAGGAAAGCAAGCTACCGAATACTGTTAGGAACCAACTACCTGCTTCAGAATGAGTTGTTGGAGTATATCCAAGAATTGAATACGAGGAAGGCTAAGAGTGAGTTCATCGGTGTGGAAAAAGATGATCTATTGTGTCGGTGGATGGATGTTGTAAAACGAATCGTGCGCTGGAAGGATCTGGCCCCAAACAAGAAATTGGTCCTCACCGTGACTGACGAAGAAACAGGGGCGGAGGTGGAAGATACGGCCAGTAAGGAGACCAAGCGTAGAAAGAGCAAGCGGAGAAGTGCCTCAAATAGAAGTAGTACTCGAGGAAGTAAGGAAGACGGAAGAAAAATGAATGCGGGAAGGAGGGAAAAGACCACGATCAGGAAAGGGAGAGTACAAACGGTGGGTACCCGTAAAAAAGGTATGTTTGAAAAAGGAGAGTCGAAATTACCAAGCCCTTACAATAGTTATAAGCGTATGGAAAGAAGAGCCAAATTACCGGTGATAGTGCCTGGTGAAGAAATCAATCTACCTATAGTTAAAGTGTGTGTAAAGGAACATTGTTGGGCTGCATTACTTGATACTGGAGCCATCAGCAGTTTCATACACCCAGTGTGTGCGGGATATTACAGAAACCGTGTACGGAAAGTTCGATATGAATGCAACTTCGCTTGTGCGTCGGGGCAGAAAATTCAAACCAAAGCTGGTATTCCGGACCTGAAAATGAGAATCGGAGAACAAGCTGTGTTCCATAATTTTCTAATCGCATGCGCTGGGTACGATATTCTCTTGGGGTTTGATTTCCTGCAGAAAGCAAATCTGGTACCAGAGCTTGTCAAGCTAGTTTCGGAAACCGAAGGTCAGTGGGTAGAAGCGCCAAAATTACCAGGCTGGGAGTATGAGGACAAGTTGGCTAAAGACATTTCCGTAGGAGTCGAGGGAGGTGATAAGAAATTATTTGAAGAGCCAGTGGTGCAGTTGTCGCCCAGTGGTATGGATGAAGATGAGCTACCCAAGGACAGCCTCCCAGTTTTAACGTGGAATAGGAGGACCAGGTTAAAGAAAAAGAGTAGTTTCCCCCAGAAGGTGACTGAAAAGAAAAGGGAAAGAGTGAGGTTTGAGATTCGTGAATCAGACTCAGAGGAGGAAGAGATCAGGAAGAAAGAAAGGAGCGAAAACCTGAGAGATAAAGAATCAAAGGAGAGAAAAGAAAAGAGCCCGGTACGAAAGAGTGCAAGATTAGCGAAGGAAAAACGAAGAGAAGAACAGCCTTTCCGCATATCAACAGCGGTGGAAGAAGCCACTGGTATCTTCGAAGGCAACAAAGAGAGACCACAGGGAAGCAGGTGGAATATCAGCAGCACCGTTAATCGGATAGAGCTAATTTTCCTAAAGAGGACCAAGAAGGAAGTGCGGAAGAACCAAGTGGAATTTATTGGCTTCATCAAACTAGAACCTGTTTTCGGAATAGAGAGAGAACCTTCTAAAGGAGGAGACAAGGAAGGAGAGGGACGTTTACCAAGCCTAAGGATAAAACAGTTGGATGGGAGCTTGGATACAGAGACGGCCAACTTGATAGACGAGTTTAAGGATGTGTTTGCGGACTTACCCAATCATGGAGTAGTGGAAAGGCCGGTCAAGCACCAAATCAAACTCATCCCAGGAGAAACACCCTGCTATTGTCCCCAGAACTACAACCTGTCAAGCGAAGATCTCTTGGAGTTAAAGAAGCAAACCAAAGAACTACTGGAGAAAGGATATATAGAGTCCACTCAAGCGCCTTTTGCAGCTCCAGTATTTTTGGTTCCAAAGCCGGGAGGAGAAGGATTAAGAAGGGTACTGGATTACAAAGCTTTGAACAGGATAACGCTGAAAGATGAGTACCCCTTACCACGAATACAAAATCTTCTTCAAAGGTTGGGGAAAGCTCAA
>NW_027156274.1:0-382 GCF_002600585.1 Cystoisospora suis | reverse complement strand
CAGACTAGGATACTGGCTGGACAAGCTGGCAGACTTCAACCTGAAAGTGGTCTACAAGCCAGGGAAGAACAACGTGGTAGCAGACGCGATTAGCCGCAGGCAAGACCTCGTGTGCGTCTTGCAGGGCGGCGCATCTCAACGTGTAGGCGGCCAAACAAACGGCCGAGAGTGGAAAGAGGCCTACACCAAGTGCAGAGATTTCAGCAAGATCTTGCAGCTCCTGCAGGGGCAGGAGGAGCCCAAGGATGGGCGAGGATCGACGCCTCTACTGTACGAGGGTCGAGAGTACGAGTTTCAAGGCAATTTCCTGTGGGTCAGGAACAAGCCGGGATGGAGAGTCTGCGTGCCCGCAGGTAAGGCACGTCGAGAAGTGTTGCTCCAT
>NW_027156273.1:0-23113 GCF_002600585.1 Cystoisospora suis | reverse complement strand
TGCCGAGGTTGCTTGAAGTTCTTACCTTGTGTGAGGATCCGACAAGCATGATGCGGACGCCGGATCATCATGGCCTCGAATGCCCCTTCCAAGGCCCGGCAGAGTCGACGCACGTCTTGAGGCATGGCTTCGTCCCTTTCCGGTCGCACCTGAACAGCTGCTTCCTTCTTTCCTTGTGTCCCCAGCGCCACCGTTTGCGAGGCCCGTGCAGCCTCGCCACCGGGCGTCCCGCTGACTGATGGACTCTCGTCTCTGTTCGAAACGGGCAGAGACGGGTGATGTCCCTGAGGCTGACCAAAAAGAGGCGATGAGCGAAGGACACCAGCACAACAACACACGACAAGAGAAGCTCCGAAGAGCTGTCCCGTTGTGCTTCCGTCGCTTTCTTCCTCTCCTTTAGCGCCCAAACTGTCGCTCCGGCTCGCTGAGAGTGCCATCCGGCTGGCCGCCACCTGAAGGCGTGGACTACAGAGATAATGTTCAAGGAAAGATGCCAGCTCTTCTGAGTAACTGGCCACGACTTCTGCTGCTACAGAGGGCGCTTGGAAGTGGAAAACAGAAAGACATACTGCGCAGACAAGCTCAACGGCAACGAGTTCCTCATCTACCTCAGGTACGTGCACACCACGCAGACTTTTCATCACTTCGTCGGGTCGGATGAGGTGAGTATTGCTTGCATGTAGAAGCCTCTCGAATGCTGCACCTTTCTGGCCTATGCCGGGGAGTACCTCTCCCTCCACGCCGTTGTCCGTGAACTCCTGTCTAAGGGAAGAGTCACTGGGAACCCTTTGCGTGGCGCTGCCCATGCGCTGACCTCCGCCAGTGCCAGAGTGACACGGCGAGGAAGTGCTTGGCTTCGTAAGCTGAAGCGACTGGGGCGCGCCTCCTTTGCATTTAGTTTGACTTAAGAAATGTAGCAGAGCTTTCTGCTGTCCTGTGCGGTTACTTTTGTGACGTTCCTTGGTCTGCGCGCGCCTAAATGCGAGCTCCAATAGCGCCCCAATCACGGTATGGATACATTCCGCCAGAGTGTTGACTTTCAAAGGGTGCGACGATCCCTTTGCTTCGGAATGTTGGAGCGCTTCTTCCCTGCGAATCTCCGCGTTCCTTGTAGTGGACTGCCGGTCTCCACAAGACTCCCCACAGACGAGCAACGGCGCGGGGACCGATTGTAGCAGATACAACAACATAGGAACAGACACGGCACAATCTGCGAGAGGCCGACCGGCCTCCTGTATTCCCGGTGTCTGAAGAGGCGGTCGTTCAAACGGGAGCTGACAGAACTCTTTGTTTCCAAGGCTGCAGGTAAATGTTTCTCGCTTCACTTCGTCCCTCTCGCCGCTCTTTTTCAAGTCAAAAACTACCTTGCTCGCGTAAGGAAGGAGGAGCTGATCGACCACCTCTTCCTGTGCTTTTCTCCCTGTACTACTGAGTGCGGCCCTGAAACAGCGAAACAGCTGTCTCTGTGCTTGACTAGGCTTGAACTGTCGAGCCGTAAAAGACATGGCCATCTGTCCGCAGGTGGGGCTCAAACGGCCGCAGTTAGCCGTCCCACGCAGACCACTGCACACAATTGTACCCGCTGGCGTGGTAACACCCGCTCTCCCCGGGGGACGACACGCCTCTGTACGCATCTCTCTTCTCAGTTCGTCTCTTCCGGTATTGTGTGCTGGAACATCGGTGCCCATCGACGAAGGTTGTGATATAGAAGCAGCAGGAGGCGCTGACCCGCGAGGGGGCCGCGTAGCCAAGAAGAATAAAGTCTCCATGAGACAGCGCGACGCTTCCCGAATACCAGTCCCCAAGTAACACTTCAAGGTTGGTTGATCCGCGTGACACGGGCGGCTCAAAGTTGCAGAGCTCGTTGGCCAGTTGAATGTCTCCATTCCCTGACACGACTCTGAACTAATCTCCCCGCTCTGTCGCGAAGCTGGAAGAGAAATCCCTTCTTCGCGTTCTACGGAGCGCGGGAGTGTGCTGCCGACTCCGTCCCATTCAACAGACGCAGCGTTGTTTTGTCCGCTCGAGCTCTCAGCTCTTCTTCCCGAAGCCTTCGCTGACAGCGTAGGCAATAGCACGACGGCTTGCTCCCCGAAGCATTCACTGTCACCCCTCGTTCTCTGCTTGTTCGTTAAAAGGCAGGTCGCACCGGCCACTCCAATCAACTCCCATACACGTAGAGCCATAGAATGCAAGGCAGGGTGGCTGCTGCTACTCCAAAAAAAAAAGCGCTGAAGTATGTCCCCACCATACAGACAATACCATTCTCCGTATCGCTTCGCCTGACTGTCGCGTATGGGCTTGCAGCCGCTGTCCTTTTCCGTCTCTTCTTCCCGGAATGCGGAATCCCTTTTACTCCACCACAATACCTCCCGTGACACAGAAGAGTTACTCAAGATTGCTTTCGCAATCCGGAGGCACCAAGCACCTACGACATGCAATGGCGACGCTTCCGCCAGTCCCACTGCAAACCCATTCTCCTTTACACGGTGAGTCGTCGTGGTTCCTGGGGCTTCTAGTGTACGACGGGTAGCAGACTGGGTCTCCCTCCCCGGCAACGAATTCATGCGGCCTCTCCGAGAGGCATTTGCCGACCCGGGAAAAGTTGAAATATAGCGGGCAAGCTGCGACCCTTGCTCCTCGACGCATTTTGCTTCGAAGTCTGTGTTCGAACTTAATTGCTCGTCCTGCTTGTGAGAAAGCTGTCCATAGTGACAAACACCATTTCTCTGCACAGACGGTTGCATCCCAAGAGGTGACTCTTGGGTACGAGGCGCAATCGGACAAAACCTGTTCTCATCATCGGTACTCATAAAAACGAGCCCTGCCATATACGCGTGCAAGGGATAGGTAAGCGCCCACTCTTGTAGTTCTTTCAATGCCACAGAAGCTGCAGGAAGAAGTCCCCAGTGCATCCGCTTTCCGAAGACGTCACCGGTAGTTTCCCCCGCTCCAGAAGCATGCGGCACTGCTTCGCTGCTACCTTCAGAATCAGATCGAGGAACAGTGCTTCCGGCCCGCAGCTTGTCCGTGGGCATTTCCGAAGCGGAGCTTATGACCTCATTCCCCCGTCGCTTCTGGTATACTGAGCTTTGCCCTTCCTCCTGCGCAGTGACTCCTCCCCCTGCTATTCTTGGAGCCAATTCGGCAGACTGTGCGTGCCGGGCAGCCTGGAAGGCCAAGTGTACGTACAGCAAACCCCCCACGTACGGAGGTACCCTCCGTTCTTGTCGCGCACTCTGGGATGCGGCGTTCCGGGGTGGGCAGGCATTCAAAGGTGCTTCGGTACCTTGCAAAATCTGCTTGATCTGTCCTCTGACTGACGGCTTACTCTGGGCCAGGAAAATCCCCAATAGCCTCCGCGCTCGATTGCACGCTTGTGACACGTGAAACGCGACGACAGGGCTATTCAGCACAGGGGGCTTTGACGACAAAAGAGGTCGGCCTTCTGCGTCCCGTACACCAGGATAATCGAAGAGAAGATCCTTTTGTCTCTTCTCATGCCTCTGCAAAAGACCTACTTCCAAAGACTTCCATTCAAGTATCACCCTTTCCAAGGCCGTAGCTGTCACGTCGGCGGCCAACAAGACCCATGGTCTGTCCTGGCCGCTGACACCGTTCGGACCAAGCCGAGAACTACTCTTGTCATCACCACATGAACACAGAGAAGAGAAAGTCACTCCATTTACCTGATGGCTTGCCGGTGTGAGATCGGCGCAGCCCCTGAATGGAGATAGACCGCAGCATGACAGCCAATGGATGTCTGTAAGCACGTCTGCGTGAAGACAGCAGCACTCTCTCGGAGTTCCGCAGTCGGAGACGGAGAAATTCCGTGTTTCACAGTGACGTCCACAACAAGCAAAACGGACAACAACGTCTCTAGTCACCCTCCCTCGCTGCGGCATAGAGAGCGAGAGGAGAGGGTTTTTCTGTCCCCCTCTGTTGACAGACAGTATGCGAGTGGCCTTTGCCGCGTAAAACTGAAACAGAGCACACTCCTGCACGATTTCCGAAGACAGAGCTGGAGGCTTGCCACCGGATAGCCGCTTCGTGTAGAGCTCGGGTCCACTTGGCTTGGAAAGACCAGAAGTGCGTGGCTCACAGCAAGTTTCACAAGACGGCAGCGCTACATTGCGGGTGGCCCGCGGCGGACCTTCTCGACTGTTCCTCGGCTTTTTTCCCTCAGGAAAGCCGAGTGGAGGGATAACGGTTACAGACCGTGGAGAGCAAGAGGAAATACATGCGTTCACCTTTTCCAGATGTATCCTACTGAGGTCCACTAGGCTCGTAAAGAGCAGCATGCAGAACCGCCTTTGTTTCTCATCCAGAGCTTCTATATCGTGCTTCAGACACGCGGACACATGCAAGCTACACTGTGTGCTGGAGCGGACTGGCGACGTCTCTCGGCTTCTGTCGGGTCGCAGTCGGTCGGGCATACGACGACTGGGAAATTGAAGCGAGCTGCAACAGTCAGACACCGGGGGAGAACGTGATGAGGTGAAGTCGGACGTTGCCTTTCCCATTCCCCGACGTAAGCATTCCGACAATGTACTGTGTACAGGGACCCCAAAAAAAGAAATCCTGCTGCTCGGGGACCGATGTTGATAAAATGCCAGCAAAATCCCGAGAAGCAATCGCCAAGTGGCATTCAGTAAGCCTGGTCGATCCTCTAGGACAGCCCGCCTGATCCGAGCCACGAAGTGCAAATTAGAGACAACAGAGGAAAAAAGGTCGCTTCGCCACACAAGCAATATATCTGCTAAAGCGAGCACTGCTACCCGTCCACTTCGGCCAACGGGCAGGTCGGTGGACGTCAAATGAGAAGAGGAACAGACAGGGCAACAGCTTTCGAGAGCAGAGGATGACGGGACAGCTGTCGTAGTCTCGTTACGGGGGAAGAGGACAGCATACCAGGCCTTCTCTGGCCTATTGACATGAGCTGACATATTATCAACGAGAAAAATCAAAAGAGAGCACGGCAATAACCCCGCCTGAGGAGTCTTTATCTTCGCCTCCCTCTTGATGCTCCTAGGACCTGGCCTTACAGTCATCCGGGAATCTGTCTCGCATACTGTCTTCTCTCCTTTCGCACCTTCCTTCGCCTGGTCCTGTCCTTCCGTTTCATGACCCATGCCAGTCCCCCATCGCCATCCCTGGTGTGTTCTGCATTTTCTTTGTTCTGTCGTGTTCTCCAATCCATTAGCATTCCCCTCCTTCGCTTCACCGACACCAGCAACTTCCCGCAGTGACGCGAGAAGAGACCAGGAGCGATCGCGCAGGGCGGAAACACAACGCATCTCGAGTGCTTCTTCAGAGAGACAGCCTGCTGTTGGTCCCTTGGGTAAATGGCTCGCTCCCTTGGCGTGCGCCCGATTGGGTGCCTCCTTCTCTTCAACCTTACCTGAAGCTGCAGCCAACAGCACTCGCTCAAGCTTCGAAAACGACACCGAAGAAAGCCTACACGAACAGAAGAGTGAAAGTCCCATGTTTGTGCCTAGTGTGTACAGATTACATAGAAGCCGTAAGAAGGCAACGGACCAGCAGAACAGCTCGAACGAACCCCTTGTGTGTGAGTTTCTCTCAGGGGCGTTTTTGTCCCTGGCTCCTCCCTCGTTCTCCTCTCTGTCTGCCTCCGCTTCCTCCGCGACTCCACGAGGGGAGAAACAGCAAAGTTTCTCTTCCCCCAGGTTCCGACCATTCCAGTTGGAAATCTTCACAGCAGAGTCAGAGCCGTCTTGGCCCGCGATAGGATACGGAAGAACCTTCGTCTCCGACGGAGCTCCAAAAGAAAGATTATCTGGTTTGTCAGTGGCTATACCGTTCTGGATCAGCATTGGCCCTGACGGACAAGACCACGTGAGGAAGATGAAAGTCGTGACATCCACAAGGAGAGAGCCCAAAGCTGGAAGGAAGTAAGACAGGAACATGAAAGCGTCTTCGCAGAAAGGATCGTGTCGAGAAGACGCGGGACAGGACAGAGACTGAGGACCTAAAGACGAGTCAGGCAAGCGAGCGAAGGTGCAAGCAGTAGGCGTCATTGCGGAGTCAGGGGACGGAGAAGTTGAAGAAGCGGCTGGACGGATGGGCGAACAAGGATGATGGCTGAGAGCTTGAGAGTCCTTTTGTTCTCGTCCTCCTCTTGGTTGGGTGGAGACAGCCATACACGGCAAACATCCGCCATGGTCGGAAAGAGACAACAGTTTTTCTCCGCGGGCCGAGATGGATTTGTTTAGGAGACCGACAAGCAGAGAAAAGGAAGGAGAAAGGAGTGGAAGGAGACACGGCGCATGCTCCGCGAGCTGCCGAAAGAAGACTGCACAGGTGGCTAATCCCGTTGAGCAGAATACTGTCGGGACAGGATGAGAAGTCAGAGAAGTGGAAAACGGCAGCGGAGGTGACGCTTTCGTCGTCCCATTGAGGCAATGAGCGAGACTGGAGGAAGAATCTCCATGAGTTGAAGAAGGAGAGCAACGGTACCCGATCGCTGCACCCCCCGGACTGAGGCATCCGACCCTACCTCGTGGAGCGGATACAGATTGTCTGAGTAGATCCGAAAAGCTCTTATTGAAATTTCTGCAGACTCTCAACGCGTTCTTCCCGTCAAATCTGTCTTCCCCCGGTGGACTCACTTCGGTCACGCGAAGACCATCCCTCGCGCTTCGAGAAGAAGAGTCGGTCGTGGGCGTCTTTGGAACGTGGGGAGGTAAGGCGTTCCCTGTTGAAACCCGAGGAAAGCATCGAGTTGTGCTATCTTCGTCTGCCTCGGCCTCAGGGGCGTCCGCGGAGAGTGGACCATTTCTTTCAGGTTCATAGGGTATTGTCTCTTCTCTTACTCTCTTCTCTTCGCTGTCGTCTATAGTAGCTCTTGATCCTGCGTCTTCCTCTGTCCGCAACACCCAGGTGGGCACAGACTGGTCTGGCGACGAACAAAGAAATTCTTGGAGCAGTTTCATACTAGACGAAATCCGTGATCTAATCCTGTCTCTTTCACGAGAAACATTTGGGTCCTCTTTTTCTCCCGTGCTTGGTTCTCCTTCGAGGACGGCTTCTGAATCCATCGTCTCTTCTCTTTGGGAAGTCTGTGCCGTCTCCCCTGTGGCTGCGGAGGCCTTCCTCCGATGTGCATCTTTCCTTGCTTGCGCCGCAGCTGCTGCAACGCAGCAAGCGAAGAAGTTTTTCCCAAGTAGTTTCCCTTCTTGCTCACGTTTAAAGCATAACTCATCTTCGTCTGCATCCGCCCGTCCCCCACATGCGCTGAGATATTGGCACTCTCCTTGGTCGGATGTGCTATCCAGGCGCGTTGACGCAGGGACCGAAGACGCAGCTTCTTCCCCTCGAGAGGCCTGCTGCCGCGGTTTTGAAAGCGATGAAAATTGATTCAGTTGGCCGCAGGCCACACGAAAAGCCGGCAAAGAAAATTGCTGGCGGCAGATGAATTCCAGACATGCCACTGCAGTTGATGCGAGAAGGGCGGGGGAGAGAGAGCCGGCTAAACGGGTCTCCGGGAGAAGAGGGGCCGAGAAGAGGGGTGAAGCCGTAGCGACGGCGACAGAGGAGAGAGAATGTGGTGAGGCAGCAAAGGAGCCAGATCCGGAGAAAGACGAAGACGAAGGAAGCGTCTGAGCACGATCGTGAGATGATTGAGAACTCGAAGAGATAAAAGCTGAAGACAGAGGAAGTGTTGAATGCATTTCCGGGAGGGATCTGCTCTTGTCGTCCGAAGACTCCATGGTGCCCACGAAAAGAAACAACAGAAGTCGAAATGAACTTTGCCGGCGACTCCGGAAATGGTATACCTGTCCCAGACGCGGGGGCTTGAGCAGGTGCTGACGCCGCAGGCGGAGCGGAAAGACCAATAAGTCAAGACACTGCATGCCTGTCGTGCAAAGGCAAACAGGGCGCGGTGGAACAAGACAGTCGCTGCCACGGGTCCTTGTGTTTGTGAAAGCGCACCACAGAAGCAGCTCAGGGGTTGACCCGTGGCGTCCGAATACTATCTGCCTTCTGCTGCTACCAGGGAACCAGTATCACGTAGCAAATACACTGGGGTCTCGACAAGCCGGGGCTCCGGCAAGCGCGGTGTCGAACCAGAGCCCTAGCGGCGCCGACTCTTCTCTAAGGTTCTCAACCCTCATCGTCCCCCCGTGGTCACGACGGACATCGCATTAAGCTCAGCTCACGTCTCATTTTTTCGCTTCTTCATGCTGGAACGACACTACACGTGGGCAACGAGACATAGGATGGACTGTTACCCACCAGTCCCGTGATGCAGTGAGCCAGTGCCCTTGGCTGCGAGACTGGAGACGGCCGAAGAATAAGTAAGGTACGTCTTACGTCCTTAACCTGTCAGCATAGCTGAACTGGGATTCCCTTAGTTCCCCTGAAAGTCACCGAAGGAGTGTGCGTCTCTTGGGGTCTCGGCACTCCCGGTTGTTGAGAAACCAACAAATACGGCATGCCTCGCGGTGCATGCCCCTGACTGTCACATGCGCAGATGGTCTCCGGAGAACGTCTTGGGGAGTGAGGGCTCCGGCACAAACAATAACCATGAGACGTCCGGCGAAAGGGAAATATGTAGTGCGTTCGGTTATGTTTTGAACACAATTCAGTTGATAATACGAACTTCTGGTTTGGGGATCGTTCGTATCTCTCAAGAAGTAGCTGAGTGTTTGTGCGATAAAGAATGCTCCTAGTGTGGTTATTCAGACTGCAGTAGCGCATGGCTTACGAAGAAATTCGAAGCCGTACAACTGCGTCGTGCGAGTGAGATGTTAGTGCAGATAGCAGCGCGTAAAGCCCCTACTCTTGAAGGGAGTGTCCGGCACACACCCCAGATGTCTCTCTTGTCTCGTCACTTGCGACATCTCTGAGAGTGCGCATTTCCTGAAGCAAACCGAAGGACGCGGTTTTTCGCTCTTTCCTTTCTGAATCCTCTAAAGCACAAGCGCCAGACTGTTCTCTCCTATTTGAATGGAAGGAGAAACGCTCGGTTTCCAGCAACCTGCACGTAGCTCTCCCCACGCCGTGGCTGTCTTTCCGCCCTGTTTGGTACGCGGGCGTTCCTTGGTGGTGTTCCATGTCCGTATGCGGCTTGCCTCGTTTCACTTCAGGTTCCAGCTTTGACCAGTGAAGCTTTTTATGTTACTGATCTCCCGCTTCACTACGCCCCATCTTATTGCTGGCGTGCCTTTTGCCGCTAGCCGCTAAGTGCTTCGTGAGAGGAGCCGGACGCATCCTTGCTTTCCTGTTACATCCCAGCTGTGGCAAGTCTCCCATCGGTTTCCAGCTTCTCCCAGGTACCATTTTCTGTTCTCCCGTGTGACTTCCGCAGTGACTCATCAGCCGGCGTCCCGGGTGGCTGCTGTGGCCCAGCCCGAGCAGCTCACGCTTTACCGTATGGCGGCTTGTAGCAACGAGCATTCTAAACCGTGCTTGTGACGTCCCCGCGAAGTTCCCCTCGGGGCGATAACCACGCTGTCTGTATCAAGGGTACTGGGGAGTCTTCGCCGACTTTGTTGTCCTCTTGAAGTCTCACTTCCTCTCAAAAGTACAGGCGGTGCACGCGCCCCCTTAGCTCGTGTCGCGGGATCTGGCTCAAGTCCTGGTAGAGAAGCAGCTGAATCTACAACTCTCCAAAGCGGACGCCTCCTCTGTAACTCTCACTTTCATTTTTTTTCCAAGGGAGACTTTCCCTCTCTGGCGCCCTGTCGGGCATTCTTTCTCCAAAAGTCGGCTAATATTCTGTCATTTTCTTGTCTTCTCTGCGGTTGGAAGCATGCAGTGGCCGATCACTGCGGCTTGTCTATCTCCGCGCTACAAAGGCTCCGCGTGATCAGTGCGCACGGGCCATCATATTTATTATCTTTCGTCTGTCCAACTCGTGCAATCCCCCGCGCCGCCGACCCCCGTTGTTCTTCCTTAGTGACAGAAAGGGGTGAACTGGGTACGGTCCGTCCTTTTTTCCTAGTATTCAAAAATGTCGGCGACTAGGGTGACTAACGGCGGGCCGAGTGCAGAGGGGCCGGGTCGCTCGTATGCAGGGGCGGTCCCGGGGCGCTTCTCGGATGCGTGTGAGAGCAGTGGTTCCGGGGGATCAATGCGCGTGGAGGAGAGGACGGACATGGGGGAGAGATACCTGGTAGACGTGGCAACAGGAGAAAAGGTCATAGCGGGTAGCCGTCGTCCAGACGGTTCATACCGCAAAGAGATCAGAGTGCGCCCGGGATACACGCCAATGGTGAGATTGCTCCTTCATAATGTCCGCTATGCACGTTTTTCTTCGTTTGTCCATCTGCTCCGCGTCCTTGTAGACAACCTTCAGCCGCAGTGGGAAGGTGTGCGTCCATGGCAGAGAGTTTCCGGAGAGGTCATGTCAGGACAGGTGCTCCGTGTGATAAGAAGAGACGTGTACTAAGGAAATAAGTGTAGTTAAGTAAAGTGTACTGGAAGAGCTGATTCGTAGCAGTTTTCCCCGTTGTTTTTCTGGATTAATCCAGTGACGGCTTACGGTTGGCAGGCCTTACCGCGTCCGACCGAACTCGGTAGTAATTCGTCTTCGGTCCATGGTATCAACACTTCCCCACATTACAGTACGGTAGAAGTTGAGGAGTTCTTGTGTGGAGGCGGAGGATTAGCCGGTAGTGAATACGGTTCGCAGTTCCGAGCTGTTGCCCCGAAAACAGGGTCTACATATCTCGAGCTTACGCAAGCGGTGAGCTTGTCTATAGGGTGCGGGACGAGCGTTTGTTCGCATGCGTGTCGGAAACCGGAGGCGTGATTGTCATCATCAGCTTTAGTTCATGTTTGCTTTTGTTTTAGGAAGAGCGCCGTGTTTTCCAGACGCGTCAACAGCTTTCCCGTTCAGATCGTCAGGGGGGCTCGGGAGGAGGCATTCCAGGGGCGACCTTTGCCCCCGGTTACGTACCTCCAGGCTTTTCGCCCGCCGCAGCTAATGCTGCGCAGCGACCTGGTGCTCGGGCCTCTGTGCCTTCATCAACTAAAACCCGACATCGGAATCGAGGGGCGAACAAGGAGAGAGCACCTGGTACAGGTGGAGCAGATGGAGAGGCTGTCGAAGCTCTCTGCTCTGATCTGCAGAAGATGGGCGTTGGAGGGGTGAGCGAAAGCCCCGCTGGAACACAGGAGGGAACTCAAGAGCGCTCGGAGATCGACACCCTTAGGAAAAAGTGAGGTTTATACGCAGGGCGGCGCGTAGGGTGTCTCCCGAAGCAGACCCGGAAACAGAACTGTCCTCTCTGGACGGCATCGTAGCCTGTATTGGTCAGGACTTTCTCTTAGCCACTGTGTCTGGCACACCACTTCTGCCTCGACAGGGTGCGTTGAAGAAGAGAAGGCTGTTGCGTGTGTTTGTGCCGTTAGATGTTCCGTGTAAATGTCAGGCGCTGCCGAAGCGTGTCCCTAGTAACGGAAACGAAAGGAGCCACCTACCGTGAGAGCCTTTCTGGCATTCTCTGGAAAAGTGTCGTCCCCGGCAATGCGAAGAAGTTTGGGTGTGCAGAACGGCTCATGTGGAAGGACTGTGTCTGAACTTAGGAGGCGCTGTAGTCGAGGATGTTGACTACTTATAGCACTGCGACGTTATTCGTGGTCTCTTCGGCAGTGCGCTATTGAAGGGCTTGTTACCTTGCTGTGCGAGTTGCAGGTCCCGGAATCTGAGGAAAAAACTTAAGGACATCGAAGCTCTCGAAACTAAAGGGCAAGCTGAGCCTCTGACGGAGGAGCAACTCCAGGTGAGTGTCATGACTGGCAACTGAGTTGCTCGCGTGGAGGCGACGGGGGATAGCTTTCCCTTCGTCGGTGAGTGGTCCGCGGCTCGTCGCTCGAGAGAGCCCTTGGCCCAGGAGAGATGCAAGAAACTGAATTTCTCTCGGTGTGACACCTTGCTCTGTGCATTCTCCACTCAAACACACCCTGTCCTAGTAGTGCTACGCCATTTTCTGGGAAAAGCAGGTTTGGCTCCGGTTGATTTTGAGTACGGTCGCGGCCGCGTGTCTTCCGCCAATACGTATTCTCCGCGTCTCGTCTGTGGATTTCAGAAATGCGCGCGGAAAGGAGAAGTGGAGGAGGAGATTAAGAAGATTGACGAGCGGTTGCGTGGGTTGGAAGAGTCGGAGAAATGATCGCCGCACCGGGGGTCCGTCTGTCCAAGTAGCAGAGGAGACCGGGCGCATGGGGGGATAGGAAGACGGAAGTTGCTGAGGTTGTTGGCGCCCCCCTTTTTGAAGAGTAGAAACGGCAGCTCAGTTTCGCTGCTACATGGTTGATGACTCACCCCTGAATGGCTGGATAGCGTCGTGGAGAACGGGTTCCACGCGCTTAAGTGGGGCTCGTCTGCAGAAGCGCCGCTTAGATGAAGGAAGAAAGGGCTGAGTGAAACTGCGGTTTGGCCTCGATCTGTTTAAGAGGAAGTCAAGACGCCGCAACAACTGACAGACCGCGGTGTCAGAGTAAAGCCGTGGCACGTTTTGCTCTCTACGCCTTATTGGACTTATTGGCGTATCTCCTCGACAAATGCACCCTGTCAGTTGTGCGGTGTTTGCGGCAACGTTTTCGGAGTTCTCGCTTAGCTTGCCTGCTGAAGAGGATGTGCGAGAATCGAAGGGAGTCACGGAATCGCGTCGCTGCATGTGTTGACGGATACCCTGCACCGTTATTAACAAGCGCGGGCCAACGGCTGAGCGAGCTCTACGCTAGGGAATTCATGACAGTCTGACATTGAGAGGCGAGTGCCCCGGTGGTCTTCTCAGCGCGCTTCACGAATTATGTGGACCGATAAGCACTGGATGCGGCTCTAGCCTCAGTCGTGCACAGATTCCTACGAACGGCAGCTTACCACCCGTGCATCCGTCTGTGACCACGCTAGGAATGCCCCTGATAACATTCGGTACCGTTTTGTCGTCAGGCACTTCACAACAGTGCAGGTCCCTGTAGTGTCGCTGCAAGTCACCACATGTAGTCGCCAAGTGCTTTTTTCTCAAGCAACGACTACCTGCTGCCCTCCCGCACTCATTCTGGTATCACAAATAATCACTCCTTGGAGTTCAGTCTTTGAGCGAGAAATATCCTTGGGAAAGTAGTACCGGCGTCGGTTTTTGCAGGGCAGTACAGCGGGGTGCTTCTCGCTCATCCCGCAAAGCTAAGTGGAGTCAAACAATCCCGACTTAAATCAGTTGGCGGTAGCCGCGGTTTCTGTTTGTGTAGCTCCTTTCCGAGGACGCCAGTATCAACCCGCATACTGTTTCGGAAGTCGTTGCTAGTTCCTCGCGCACCAGCGAGAGGAAGCCGGCGACCAATGCACTCCGTGGACAGGCAGATAGTGTCAGCCTCGTAGGATGCCATCATCGGGCTTGTTTCCGCTGATGGCATCCTACGAGGAAGACAGCAGTAACTGTCGTCGCATCCGGCCTCTGTCTGGATGTCTCCGCCGTCTGTTGGTTAGCGACAGTCCCTGACGGTCAGTACCAGTGTTGACCCTGAGTTAGCGCGCATGCCTCTCAGCTGTCCAGACTGTTCCTGACGGGATCGCACGTCGGTGCATCTGCTGCACATCATGCAGCAAGGGAGGAGGTGTCGGACAGTTTGCCGAAGCACAGTCTCCTCCGCAGCCGAGAGGGAGTTGTCTTTGAGAAACCAGGAGTCACTCGAGAAAGCGTCACAGGCAATAACAGCGCACAGCCAAAGCACTAGGGCACAGGAAAATGAGGAGCGACAAGAGAAGGCAGAGTAGTCCACCCTCTCACACACGCAGACCTGCTCCGCAGAGCAGATCAGTCGAGGGTCGACATTATTGGTCATGGCAGGCAATCGCGGACGCGAACGTCTGTAGTGTCCAGTGCGTCTGTAGACAGCAAGATATACTTAGGGTTGCACCTGGAAGGTGTAAAACAGAATGATCTTATCATACAAATCCCACCCTCTGTGGGCATCTTCGCTTGTGCCGAGAAAGGGGCGGGAGTAAACACCCTGTCCCGAGTATAGCAAACCAGTGGCTCTACCAAACCCTCGAGTCCCTCGCGCTGCGACGAACGGTTACATCCTATAACGCGTGTTTCTCAGTTTGGATCATGGGAGTGAAGCCAGGGCCTCTTAACCGAAACTCCGCAAGAAGATTATAGCCGGAAAGAGAGTACAGGAATGGGTTCCAAATCCACCCACAGTGAACCCCCCCCGCGCCTTCGTCAGGAAGGTAAGCAGGCTCAAGCTGCAGCCTGGGCTTTACCGAAGGATACCAACCCAGGAGGCACCGCCACTACAGCCGGCAGCAGCGCGGCCCCGACGGTTAACAAACGGGCCGCAGCCGCAAGCCTTTTGCTGCAGACAGCACGCTCGTGGCCTCCTACATGCAGTAAATGGATCGCTGCTGCAACAGGCGGAGCAGGACCCCACCGCCGTAGGTCGGGAGGGCTTGCCGGACAGGCGTTCCTACGTGACCGGCTCATCCACGATGTCGGACGGAGCCCATGTTTGTTGTTGGTGGCGCAATGAATGCGTCCTTCGCGGTTCTCCTCAAAACGAGAGTCGGCTTTGTCGGGACCAAGGACGAAGCGTACGAGCAGTGCTGGATTGACTGCGGCGCCTGGCAAAAGTAAATCGCCATCCAGAGCAAGTTAGGGTACAGAACTTCACTCAGCTGGAAGTAGATGCGCCCCAGCTGTGCTTTTCCCGGGCTGAGGCCACCGGAATTGCGGACATGGCATTCCACACAAGTGCTCCGATTCACTGATGTAGTCAAAGCCTCAAAAGCTAGTTGTCACTCCAACGTAATCGCGCGAGGCAGGACGAACAACTGCTCCTAAACTGGCTGCTAACAGACGAACCTGCAAGAGACTGCCTCCTAGGACGCGGGTGTTGATCACCTTCTCCCCTATCCGCTTAGGACAAACCATTCCTAGTTCGTGTTTAAGCAGGTTTGATATTGCAGAACACTGGGAAGGCAGTCTTTACTCCTCAGTGTGCTGAGAATGTTTTCGATCTGTCTACAGGAGCCTGTATACAGAGGCTGTCTCCTGCTGAGAGGGCTGTTCTTACCGACACTGAGCTGCGGGGGGTGTCTCCGGAAGTGTGACGCCGCCGACGCTCTCCCGCCACACAACCTGCCGACCTGCTCTTCCCGTGCTGTGCGCGCTCGGGCGGTTCCGTCTCTGCTGAAGGTCCCTGCAGTTCGGTCGGAGCTTGTTCCCAGAAATGACGAAGTTCTGTTACGGTTCTGGGATCATGGCGCGCGATGTATCCCGTGGGCTGTGTCCGACAGGCTGCACTACAGCTGGCGCGCCGCTGCTGTTCAGCGGCAATAAAGGCTACTGCTCTACTAGCTCGCTGACCTTGGAGAGTTGTCAGCTGCACGTGCTGGCGATGGGGGTCTAAGAAGATTCTACGGCCATCTTCTTCCGCTGCTCCTGGCGCTTGTGATGACGCAACGCAGGAAAACGCTGCTGGAGCTTGCCGCGTCGCCGGGCCTCCTACTGGAGTTCGGCGGACCCGAATAAGTTCTTCTTTCGGCGGAACGCCCTTCTGTATCCAGCGGCCCTCCTCCAGCTCCCACGGCTGCCCCGGCGTTCTGGAGACAGCAATGAAGCTGTGGGTTGCAGGTCGCCGCGGAGTGCAAAAGTCATCTTCTGCGTCACACACAGGATGTCCTGTCATGCGCACTTATGGGAGGTCTGTGGAGACTCAAATGGCGTCCATCACAGCGTCTCTCCGATGAAACCGCCGACAGTGACGCAACCACTTGCAGTAACGTGGGTCACAGTATCTTTCAAAGGAGGAATACTTCAAAAGTCCAGTCTGGTGATCGGGCAGACTCGGCAGTAGCGAAGTTCTCACTGAGATTGTATCGACCCCGAATTACACACCTGGACCGGCTAATGGTAGACCGAGCGCTGTATCTCACCAGTTACCCGGAGAAGCTACTGGTATGCCCGAGAGCCGGACTTCAGAAACGTGCATCAGAGAGTAGCCTAGCTGAAAGCTTCTTGCCAGTGGGGTGCCTAATCGCTGCGCAGACCGGCCAGGACATCACTGCGAGGCCATAAGGCCTCACCAGGTCTTCAGAACAGGACACAACGGCTTCAAGCGCCCATGTACAAGCAAAGGCGCGCACCCGGCTAGAAATACTCTCACCATGAAGGAACCTTCCTGGACTCTCTTCCTCGGATTCCCAGTTGTGGTTCACTTTTGGCAAATCGAGTACGTGATCGCGAACAAGGTCTACGTGTGGCGTCGTAACCGGGGACTCCCCTGGGCACTTTCCTCGGTCCTCATGATTTGGCGACCGTCCCAAGTAATCAAGCCCTGATGCCACCTGATCTGGAGCTGAACTATGGTACTTCACCGAGAAGTTGGCCAACGGAGCGCACACCTTGGGAGAACCTCGATCCGTCTGTGCATGGCCTGAGGCTGTTGAATGTTCGGGTTGGGTCGGTGCGGCCATGCTGGTGGGTGCAGCGAGAGAATGCACGCTGGAGACGAGTTCCTGTACTGCTTTGCCAGCTTCGTTCAATCGGACAAAGGAGCAGGTGCTGCAGGAACTGACTCCGTTGCACGAAGTTTCTGCGTCTGCACTGTTTCCGACTCCGCTCGAACTCGGATCACCGTCACCTCGGTCACCGAGTGATTCCAAGGTGATAGTTCCCCCCTGCCTGCCAGAGTGCGCGGTGTGCTGTCTCCCGTAGACATTCGAGACCGGCCTAACCCCAGGAGGCTGGGACTCCTGCCTAAGGTCAGCTGTCAACGTCGCTAGTGGCAGTTGCTTTGGTGCTCGACGTGAACTTGCCCTAGCAGGCCGCGCCCCAGTGCTTTGCTGGCACCCCATATCTAATGCAACTGCAGTTCGGACGAGGCATTTGAGAAAGTTTGGCGTGCTATTCCTGCCAGGGCGTGTGCGCGACAAACACTTTAATTTGGGACACACAGTACCGTCCTGCCTTAGCCGGAGTATAACCTGTAGGAGGGAGTCGCCGTACGGCATGAAGTGAGGCGCGAAGTATGGTCAGGATGAGAACCGCTGGCATTCCTCGAAGTTCCGTCTGCAGAATTGTTGACACGAAGTCGCGTGCCGCCGGGTGTCTGAAAAGCTCGTCGCGGGTGCCGGCGAAGCATCGCAGCTAATGAGTGCGGCGGAGCTAAGCCGCACCGGTTCATAGAACACATAATTCCGGAATGAAGTTTTAGGTAAGGCACTAGACACTACGAGGAGCAAAAATGTCCCTTCCACCGAGTATTGTGTTCAGCATTCCAGCCCGGTCTCAGAACACAGCAGACAAAAAAAAGCCGAGCGCCGTGTCCTCATCTTCCCGAAGCTGCGGTCAGTGTCGGAAACCTGCTAGGAGTCGTGAGGAGACTTTTGGCACGACGTGGAAGCGGCTCACGAGAGGGCACCGTGTAACAAGCCCAGCAGCTCCGAGGCTGTGCGCGATTCTAGTCCTGCCATATGAGGAGTCTAGGTTCCAGTGCAGAGAAGGAGCGTGACCAGGACCTTGCCGAGCAGGCAATCGCCGACAGGGCACCAAAAACTACGGGAGTGGGAAAGAGTCTCGTCATGAAACATTGCAGAAAGGCGTTACAGCATAAGCCCGGCGATCAGGCCATGACGGGTGGAGATGAGAAGACATTTGGCCGGGGTGGTTCGAACTACTCTGCAGTCATTATTCAGTCTGTGCAGCTGTCTCCCGCCAGACCAAAAAACAGGCAGTAGACGCGTGCCTAAAGGCGCCGATTGTTCGGCCGCTAACCCAGTGGCACACCGGGCGGACTGGCATGGTTGCCAGCTCTCCCACGCTGGCCAGTTCCGCCTAAGCGCTTCTTGTACTCTTCGACGTCCTTGTGGCGAGCGCTGCTAACTCGCTGCAGCGGGTTGAACACCCCGACGACTTCATCGCATTTCACGTTGCTGAAGCAACACCGCAGCACGGAGTGGGGTATTTGCCTTTACTCCGGCCAGCCACCCCGAAAGTAGCTGCAGTCAGGCAGCCGTCAGACAAGTCGTCCACGCCTTTGTGGCGTGGAAGTGTGCGAAGGTTCTCAGCCGTGCGCGGTCGACCTCCTTCGTAAGTGGGGTTGAACGTCTGGGTGTCGCCATAGTGTCAGCCCCTACCCCTGCCTCCCCCTCTCTTCCCGGAGTACCTTTCACTGAATACAGAGACTTCCGTTCGAACACCGTATCAGCCCTTACCCCTGCCTGCCCTGGCTCTTCCCGGAGTACCTTTCACTGAATATAGAGGCGTCCGTTTGAACACTCTGTAACAGCCGCCATCGGGACATACACTTTCGCGGGCTGTGGAGCAGCTTACTACCACAACGAGTGGGAGCAAGCAGTTGGCTTTGGCAGATTCCTCACGTGCATCGCGAGGAGCGGATCCGTATATCACCTCTACACGTGCTCGCCACAGTCTGACTCTCGTCCGTGAAGACAACACCCACTGAAGAGAGAAGGGCCTTCCGTGACGCGATTCGCCCCGTTCTCCCGTTTGCTGACGTACTGCAAGGTCTCCCGCGAGCATGAGCTCCGGTCGAAGCCTTTTTGGGGGCCTCCTTGCCCATGGAAACCCAGCCACCGCATCGCTAGGCTAACTGGTCACTGTGTACCGCTTTACCGTTTATCTCATTAGGCGACGAGGGTGCCAGTATCACCAGGCAAAGCTACGCGCGGTTCGGCAAGGTCGACGTGCAACACGTGCATAGTTCCACTTCCACCAGACGCGCTGCTGTTACAAAGAAGATCGTAAGATGCTGTCGCTGCCCTGAACTGTCCGGGCTATCCGTCTCCTCTGGCGGCCGGCGCTGACCGCCTAACCAGCTTCTTCTTGGACGGTCCGTGGGTGGAGGCACGGTCCCGCCGGCCAAAACGAGGCGCTACAAGGGGCGGCGACACACTTCCCGCCGTTCTCCCGGGGACTGACAGCACTGGACTCAGCAGGGCCAACAGTTAGGGGGGGTTTTGCTGAAACACGGGTTGCGAGCTTGGGGGCGCAGTGCCGAGGCCGGGACACTGCGGCCCCCCCCCCGCGCGACGTAGTCATGTGTTCACGGTCCGATGCAGCTCTAGTGGGAACCATGAGTGTTTCATCGCTGCGTCGTAGTGCGGGCGAGGTACGTCACAAAGGCGTTAACATACAAGGGGGTGTGGAGAACACAAGCCTGATACTATCAGGCTCGCTGGCCATGAAATCTAACAGCGAGGACACACGCTAACATCTGGAAAGGTACCGGGCACAACAACCACGGAAGGGGCGAGGAACACTGCGTGCGCGGCAGGCTACTGGCGTTTGTGGCTCGCCGTGAATCTCAGGCCAAACTGGCCTGACTTCGGCTATGGCAGGAGTCGACGCTTGAGCTTGCTCCCGGAGAAACATCTGTTGCCTGGCTACGATACTCTGGCTCCTGAAAACCACTGGCAAGAACTCCGCACCTGTACTTTTCGGTCGGGAACAGTCCGAGCCACATGCCGTTTTCGTCCGGACCTGCGGCGGAGCAGGCGCAGCCTACTGGTGAACATTCAAGGTCCGAGTAAGGAACACTTCACAGCACGCACATTTGTTTTGCGACACCAGAAAACCCGCCCACACGAGATGTACTTGGGCGCGACAGCCCTTACTTCGGCGCTTCCGATCTGAACACACGCGATGCCAGCGAAAGAGGTGCAGCGACCCTAACCGCTGGCAGAGTTGTCCCGGAGTCCTTGCGGAGAGGCTTCAGATCCGAGCCTCGTCAAATCGAACCTAGCTTTGGCTCTATGCCCTGCTAAAACTCAGGCAGACGACACAACTTCCCCAACGCCTGTGCCAGTGACACAGTATTACGAGAAAGAATGTTGCATAAAAATTTCCCCAGTTCTTTCGTTGAGCGCAGAAAGGCCGCTCTGTTGGTCACTCCACGCCGCCACTGGTCACCCTCGACCTCTTCAGCGTCTGGAGTCCACCATTTACAACCTCAGGGACACGTCCGGCCAGGAGGCTGCGCATGCGGCCGCGCGTCGGCACACACCGCCCGCGCTATAAAGCGGCAGAGAGAATCCTGCGGGTGGGCCCACTGGTGGACGCGAGGCCGGTCTTGGCTCCCACTCGGAAACGATGACACACGTGTATACGAAGTTCTGTACCGCGACAAAGGAACGGACAAGTGCCCGGTTCAAAAATTGCTTAACGGGGAAACGCTCGCATACAGGCATTCGCTCCTAGAACTCCATCCGCTTCCGAGAATCCGAAATCAAGAGACAGCATGCGGTCTCGTGCTCTCCGACCAACTGAAGGGACAGGGCTCAGACCCGAGAGGCGAAACGCGAACTTATTTCCACACCTGCGAAGGGCATCCGAAGACATATTCGAGGAAAACGAGAATTGTGGTGTCGTTAAAAAAGCATTGTCGATTCAACAACTTCGTGGCAACTGCCACACCCGCGCGAGACCCACTGACCACCAGCGGGACAACGATGACCCGACAAGGGTTGGAAGTACACAGTGATTGTAACAGCCGACTTAGTCCGAGCTGAGCAGAGGACGTCCCACCGAGACACAGAGATCCCTCAAAAAAGAAAGTGGCCCCGCGCTCTTTCTTTCGGCCTCGCTCGCAGAAAGCAAGGCTACCACGCCCAGCCTGGCTCTTCAGCTCAGAAACCTCGGCCAGCTCTGGAAGTCCTTGGTGCCCAGGGTCCGTTCTTTTGGGGTAACTCCTTCGATATCACCAGCGACTTCTGCTGTCGGCCGCAGATAGCCCAAAAACCACCGCCGTCCCGCTCTAGGGAACTCCGCTCTGTGACTGTCCGATTGTTGTTACGCTCGCGTCTGCCCATTAATGCTATCCGGACGCCGAGGATGGCCACAGACGCAAGCAACTCGTTGAGTGGTTACTGACGACTCGAGCCGCTTCGGCGCCTGATATTGTCCGGAAGAGCAGGTTAGTCCAGAAGTCAGAAAGAAGCCATGCGCATGGCTTCGAATGCCGAACATCATTTGAGTCCCACGTGCTTCCAAGGTCAGCTCTTCGGCTACTTGACCCCGGCTTTGCCCTCCCCTCGTCTCAGAAACGTCGCGAGCCTCCTCGCAAAGCCTCGCTTCTTTCCCGCGCTCATTTTCTGCCTCAGGTCAGCGTTGTTGTCTTTCGCAAGCTCTAAGAAAGTTTGGTCAGACGTGCAACAAGCATCTGTCGAAATGGTGCCTCCGCCACGCCCATGCTTTGCGGCAGCGGTGACTTCATGGTGTGACCCAGATTCTTTATACTGCCAAGCATTCTTCTCTTCAATCAGTCGAGGCTTCCTCTCTTGGCAACCTTGCACGTCTTCGAGACCCCTTGTCGCTGTCCCGCCCTCAGAGCCCTCCACCAACCTTCTTGGCACACCTGATGCTTCCGCGGTGGAGAGTGCGACTGCGTCTGACCATGCATCGCCGTTGCGCTCCTGGAGTTGTTCACTGCTGCTGCAAGATGAGAGGCCAACTGCGAGTGTCCCGCAGCCCGAAAGGCTAGCGTCCTCAGAGCTGCGCCCTCCTGCGAGCCCCTCAGACGATGAGGACCCCGGAAAAGCACCAACGCACCCATCCGAGCTCTGACTGCAGACGCCTTGGTCGTTTATGCTCTGAAATGGGAACAACGGCAGATCCCTTCTATCCCTGGGGGTAGCCATCAAGATTTTGTTGACATGAATGCGCCGCTCTCCGGCTGCAGGAGCTGGATACCAGTCCTCAGCGGCACTGGTCACAGGGGGAAGTTTCCAATGCGACAAGAATCGTAACAAACGACCCCGGAACCTCGGCCGTTTTTCTTGGCCATCCTGAGACGACACGGCTTCCGCTGTTGCTGCCCTGCAGACTTCGCTCCCCGCACCTACTGCTCGTGTGCACACTGGTTTCCGCGGTGTGTCGCAGCTGGCCCATTCCGAGTCTGACCCGAACCCGACAGACCCGGAGTCCATGGGGCCCCTGCTGTTTGACCGGCTCCTTCCACTGCCAGTACTGCTAGCCACGGAGAAGCTCGACAACGGCGTTCCCCCAGGAGGAGTCGAAGGACGAGACTGCCGCGAAGGCATGGCACCCGAGGACGCTCGAGATCTTTCGTCTTCGGCTGAAGGTTGAGAGCATGTGCTTGTGAAGGCGGCAGACCCGTGTCTCTCAAAGTGTCGACGCAGGTGTCTTGCGCGTGCCTGCGGGAACAACACTTCGGGTCTGTCTGAGGGATGGTACTGCCGATGGACGCCACTGGGAAAACCGGGAGAGTAGTGAGTCAACAGTAACCCTCCTCCACCGCCTAGACCTGTGCCAGAGCCTCCACTGAGAAGGCCAGACGCATGCTGCCGGACACCGGCCGCTCCTGACTCGTGGTCCGGCTTGGGTTCTAAGATAATGCTGCCGAGAAGTGGCTCGTCATCGTCTAAGAGCTCCAAAAGAAGGGGCAGTGGCGAGAGAAGATGACGCCGCCGGCTACCGGAGCTGGCACTGTGTGCACGCCGACTTCGTCTGTCAGAGGGATCCGTTTGGCTGGCAGGTCCCCCGTAACTCCGACGACCTGTCCGATGAGTTGCCTTTCTCTCGGCTGGCCTCCGACACGGCGTGAGCGAGGGAAGGAACTTTGCTTGTTCCTCATAGTCCGAAGAGCCTCTTTGCTCTCCTACAACCTCACCCTGCTCGGAAGCACTGCTGCTCGCGGGATGTCCTCGACAAGACGCTGAGTCACGGCTGTAACGGCGCTGGCCGCCACGACGAGTTGAGCTTTTCGCTGCCGTGTCTCCCTGACGACACTTGGCTTCTTGGTGATCTAGGGAAAACGTGACCTTCTTAGACATTCTCCGGACACCGCTTCTCAGCTGGGAAACAATTTGCTTCGGACGCACGGCCGCGCGCACTACTAATTGCTCTTCCTTCCATCCTTCAAGTCTACCCTCATCTGTAAGTGAACGACCCCGCTGCACCCACCGCGTCACTAGAGAATCGGACTCCTTCGGCGCGGGGTGCGTCTTGCTGAGCACCCCGCTTGCCGGACTGTCCGCTACTACAGCGGAATTCGGCGGGCAGGTGCCGTCCAGCCTAACAGCAGGGGGGTCGGCGGCTTCACTCCCGCAGGGTTTCGCATTTTCAGGAACAATGCCACGGGATCCCGTGGAAGCAAG
>NW_027156272.1:2145-2619 GCF_002600585.1 Cystoisospora suis | reverse complement strand
GAATATCACTCAGGGTGAATTCCCCAAACAACAGGAAGAAATAAGGGGGGAGAGGAGATAAATCTTTTCCTTCTTTTCCAAAGAGTCCCCCTTAAGACTTGTCACACCACGTCGTGGACGCTTCGTTTCCGTCTCAAGGCACATGACCGCTCGGAAGATCTCCACCAACTAACGGGTCGAAACGAACATCACATCAAACACGTCTGAGAATCCCTGTTCGAAGATGAACACTCTCAAGAACGGGGAGCCGACATCATCCCGAAGACGGGCTCCTCTTCTCCCATCTCAAAACATTCTTCTCCATTATTCTCTCCAAAGAAACATCCCCGTCACATCCTTAACCCAACTGCACATTCCCCCTGTCTCTTGACACACTCAAAAGAAGAACTTGCCTTTTTGTTTTCTATCTTTTATCCCCGTCCGTGTGAGGTGCCCTGGGTTGGTGCCCCGCTGGTCCGGTTGGGCTGGCCTTGG
>NW_027156272.1:0-1722 GCF_002600585.1 Cystoisospora suis | reverse complement strand
GCAGAGCCAAAGCTCTGACACATGGGGTGCCAAGTGCTATCGTGAGTGATAGAGATACACGTTTCACCAGTGAAGTGTGGCGATCGATGTGTAAGAGTTTATCTATTGATCAGAAGATGTCGACAGCCTACCATCCACAGACGGATGGGCAAGCTGAACGTACCAATCAAACACTTGAGCCAATGCTACGCTGTGCAATATTAGGTGATGATTCTAAATGGCCAGATTTGCTTTTTTTACTCGAGTTTGCATATAATAGTTCAGTGCATACGAGTACGAAGGCTACTCCCTTCGAACTACTTTATTGAGTTACTCCCAGCAAGCCCATTTGCAAGAAGGTTGCTATTCCCAATGCACGTGTCGAGACACTGTTCCCTTGGAAAGCTCATGTGCAGGTGCAGCGTGCAAAACGGGAGTTACAACAGGCGCAGGAGTACCAAAAGAGATACGCGGATCGCAAACGACGGGAAGTTAATTTCAAGCCCGGAGAACAAGTCTGGCTCAATACAGCCAATATCACCTTGGATGGAGAGTCGAAGGCCCTCAAGCCCAAGTTCATTGGACCCTTTAGGATAACAAAGATGTGTGGACCCAATGCAGCCAAGCTGGATCTCCCAAAATCAATGTTGATACACCCCGTTTTTCATGTTTCCCTGCTTGCGCATGTGACTGCGGAAGCACCAGAGTTTAGGAGACCTAAACCAAAGCAAGAAGCAGTACGAGACCAGGAGTACACAATCGAAGGCATCTTAGACCACCAAGAGAAGGAGAGTCAACGTTCATTTCTAGTCAAGTGGACTGACGGATCTACATCCTGGGAGCCCGAAGAAAGCTTACAGGGAGCGAAGGAGACACTTCAACGGTACTTGCGAAGAACCGCGACTTGCCACTCGGGAAAAGGGGGAAGGAGAGTGTGAGGAACGAACCTCACGACTCGTAAGGTTCTTTTTGAAAGGGGGAAGGGGTGTCAGAGGTGATGCCTCTGTCCAGGAAGAAAGGGCTACTAGGGCAGCCTAAGGAAGACAATAGAGTCAGAATACTTGGAGAGCTCGTACGGAAGTAAGAAGGACCAGGATCAAGAAGTTCTCTGCCGGGAGATGAAGGAGAAGCACGACTGCTAAGGCAGCCTAACAAATCCAGTGAAGAACGAAGAGGAGTGTTGAAGCCAAGCATACCCGTGCAGGGAAAGGTGTTGTATAGGCGCAGAGAGGAAAGGATGAATGCGCTACTGGGAAAGACAAGTACGGCAAGGACACACAGGAGAGAGACAGAGGAGTATTAGCAATGAGAAATTAAGAGAGCGAGGGAGGAACGCCTATAAGCAGACAAGAGTTCCCAAGCTGATGTGAATGCATCAGGTATGAAAGGACTGTGTGTGTGTGTGTGTGGGTAACAGTGAAAAGAGGGGTAAACAAATGATACAAGAATGAGTATTATTTCATGAAAGACCCGTACTGAATACCTAAGTGGAGAGAAAGAACGACGAAACGTTGGGTGAAGTGTCACGATGATAAGCAGTGAGCAAAGAAGCTAGCCAACAACGTTAAACGACTTAGTGAGTAGTGAGACTGCATGCAATAGGCTTAAACAGCAACTAGGCGTGGTAGCTACAAAGTGAAGTGTTAGCATATAGTCGCATGCAGTGAGCAGAGCCAGAGATCAACAGCAACTAAGGGGATAGCCATCTGGTAACTATGGGTAGCGCGGTGAGCCGGCGCGGCC
>NW_027156271.1:0-330 GCF_002600585.1 Cystoisospora suis | reverse complement strand
CGCTTAACCTTTCGGTTCATTCCTCTCCGGAGTTCCCAAGGTACAATTCACAGAGCACTGATCTCACCCTTCCTGGGTTTCGAGTTAAAGAAACGACCGACGAATATCACTCAGGGTGAATTCCCCAAACAACAGAAAGAAATAAGGGGGGAGAGGAGATAAATCTTTTCCTTCTTTTCCAAAGAGTCCCCCTTAAGACTTGTCACACTACGTCTTGGACGCTTCTTTTCCGTCTCAAGGCACATGACCGTTCGGAAGATCTCCACCAACTAACGGGTCGAACGAACATCACATCAAACACGTCTGAAAATCCCTGTTCGAAGATGAACA
>NW_027156270.1:0-216 GCF_002600585.1 Cystoisospora suis | reverse complement strand
ACCCAGGAAGGGTGAGATCAGTGTTCTGTGAATTGTACCTTGGGAACTCCGGAGAGGAATGAACCGAAAGGTTAAGCGGGCGATTCCCAAAAGTGTCCCCTATCTCCTGCGCTTACGGAAGGTACTCGTGACCTCCGAAACTTATTGAATGACCCCGGAGATAGACCGATAAAGTGACTTCGGTCCTCTGTCCTCCCCTTAGTCGCTGAACAGATA
>NW_027156269.1:0-289 GCF_002600585.1 Cystoisospora suis | reverse complement strand
ACCCAGGAAGGGTGAGATCAGTGCTCTGTGAATTGTACCTTGGGAACTGCGGAGAAGAATGAACCGAAAGGTTAAGCGGGCGATTCCCAAAGGTGTTCCCAATCTCCTGCGCTTACGGGAGGTACTCCTGACCTCCGAAACTTATTAAATGACCCCGGAGGTAGACCGATAAAGTGACTTCGGTCCTCTGTCTTCCCCTTAGTCGCTGAACAGATAGTCAGAAGCGTTGACACCATCAGACCTACCACCTTGACCCGATCTGGATTTAGGACCCGTGGCCACGACAGCT
>NW_027156268.1:0-293 GCF_002600585.1 Cystoisospora suis | reverse complement strand
CACGCCACCTGAGCGCTTTTTTTTGATTGCGAAATGCCGCTGGCATCCTCTATTCTGTCTGGGGAGAGGAGCCCACCCGCCGATGCACAGACCCGGAGACATTCAATTGCAGCGACAAAAGCAGAACTACTGTCGAAGATCCCTAGGAAAGCGGCCAGCCTCACCCTACAAGCCCGGACATCCACGACGGACTCGTCCCGGATAACAACCGGTACCTCGGCAGGCTCCACCCACCTTGAGCATTTGAGGGCGCCAATCGACGGAGGGAGACCGATAACGGACTTACCACGGTC
>NW_027156267.1:0-6868 GCF_002600585.1 Cystoisospora suis | reverse complement strand
GTGCAGGCAGCTCTTTCTCCGCCACTTCTGGCAGTTCTCTTGGCCTTGTTAGGGAGTCGTCCGTCCATCCTGACCACCGCCGGTCCCGGCTCTCTCCCGCGTCCGCCTGCTTTGTTCCGCCCTCTGTCTGACACACCACACCTTCTCTTCTGAACTCACAGCGCATTTGCGTTTCTGTCATAAAGTCCATCCCTAGTATCAATTCTTGTTTTACGTCTGCTACTATTAGCGGATAGTACCCTTCCAGTTTAGCACTTCCAACCGTGGTTCTGTCACTACGTGTGTTGCCTTCCCTGGTGCTCCCGTCACCCCCTCGAACTGGTGCGCCTCCTCCAGTTCGGTCGCTTCCAACTCTGCGCGTTGTACCACCTCCGGGCGATCAAAGCTTCTTACTGCTCCGCAGTCTAACAACGCCTTGGCTTCCTTTCCTCTTACCTTTACTGTTATTACCGGGGCTTGATGTTTCAGCGCTGGGAGGTTCGCCTTCTTCCCTTTATTGTCTCCTTCGCGTCCTGCCCTTTTCTGGCCTCCTTGTTCCTCTCGTTTCGTTGTTTCCGCGCGACCTCCTTGCCCTCGTCCTCTTCTTTGGCCTCTCCTTAACCATTAGCGCTACTTCTCTTTCTCTCGGGACTCTTTTTCGGAGCGCCGCGCTTTGTGCGCGTTTTCCGCCTTTTCGTTCTCTGTGTCGGGCCTTTCCCGTTTTGCTTCTCTGGGCTGTGCCCTGGCGCATGCTGGCGCTTGTCCTTCTGGGCCGTCCGCTTCTTGTGCGATGCTCTGCCGTCGGTGTTTTGTAGCTCTTGTTTTTTCCGCCCCTTTTTCCTTTTCTTTCTGTTGCTATTTCTTTCGTTTTCTTTTCCTTCCCTTGCGTTGGTTCTCCCGGTTTTCTGTATCTCGATTTCCGCCTTGGCGTCCCCTGCTTCTAAACGGTGCTTGCCGCCGCCCGATCTTGCGGCCTGTCCTTTTTCCCCCCTTGTTGGTTTTTCGTCTTTTTTTCTCCTCTATTGTTGACTCTCTTTGTTTTGTTTGTTTCTTTGTTTGTTTTCAGGGCTTTTCCTTTCCTTCTCCCGTTTTTTCTTTCCTTTTCCTGCTCTTGTGGTGCCCCTCGCTGGCGCCGCTTGGAGTCGCCCTGTAGTGTTTGCTCCTGCCTTTGCTTTTCTCTAGTTTCTTTCTGTCTTTTTGTCCTTCTGCTTATTTTATCTCCTCTTTTCTTCTTTCTCTCCTTGGGCTTCTCGGCGTCTGCCTGTCGGTCCTCCCGCTTCTCCTCTTCAGCCCCTCGTTTTGCTTCTTCCCCTGTAAGGTGGTTCCACCGACCTTTCCTGTGGTGGTGTTCTCGCCGACCTCGGGCCGTCGTGACGCCTTATTTCGCCTGAGGTTCCAGCCCCTTACTGGCCGTTCCCCTTCCTCTGTTTCCGTAGGCCTGCCTTCCGCGCCACTTGTGTGTGCGCGTCTCCTCTTCTCGCTTGTCGCCTTCGATTTCTTCTCGCTTTCTCCTGTCCTTTTTTCTCTGCTTGATCGCCGTTTCTCTTTGCCGTTTCTTTTCGCCGTCCTCCGTCCGTGTTTGCTCCTTTTCTCTTCGGCCTTCCCCTTCCGGACACCTTGGCGTTTCACCCTTGCTGCTGGTCTCCGCCTCTCCCTACCGCTTCTTCTTCCGTCTCCGCTATTATTCCCTCTTCTTCTTTGTCTTGTTGCCGGTTGCGATTTTTCCTTTTGTTTCTCCCCTTTTTCCCTATTTGGGCTTCTCTGGTCTCCGTTCCGTTCTTGTTCCTCCCGCCGGCTCTCTCGTTCCGACCTCCGTTGCAGCCTCCGCTGTCTCCTGCTCTCCGTAAGCGCGTCGTTCCCTTTGTTGTTTGGTGTTTGTGTCTTTTTCCTTTCAGGTTTCTTCTTCTTTTCTGTTCTTTTCCCCTCGTAGTCGCTTCTCCCATCTCTCCTTTCGTTCGGGGACTGCTTCTTCTCTGCCTTCTTTGGGGGGTGTCCCGCTTCTTTCTTCCCTTTTTCGGGGCGGCCCTTCTTTTCCTTTGCTGTTTGGCCTCTTCTGTTCGCGATGGACTTCCTGGAGGACCTCTTTTCCCCCCCGAAGAAGGCTCGAACTGATTCTGCTTCGGAGGAGGGCTCCTTGGACGTTGTGCCGGCCTCCCTTTTGGACGCTCCTCCCTCTCCGGCTCCTCCTCCTCCTCCGGCTCGCGGCCTCCGCGGGACGCTTTTTACCGTGAGTTCCACTTTGTTTTTTCTTTTGTCTGCTTTTCCTGTTTTTCGTTTCTTTCCTCGCTCCTTGTTCTTCTCTGTTCTCCCTTCTCCCGGCGCGCGAGGTTGTCCCTTTCCTTTTTTCTTTCTTACTGTTGTTGTCCTTGTCTCTTGCTGTCCGTCTGACCCCTGTCATTTGCTGTCCCTTTGTTGCTGTTCCCAGGATTGCCGTGCAGTGGACTTCCTCGAAGTCTCTTTCCTGAGCTCCTTTCGCCCTGGTTTCCATCCTACGGTTGTTGTCCCTTTCGGCTTGCGCAGGGCTGTCCGGTATTTTCCCTGTTTCCCTTACTGGGTGACCCCGAGCGCCAACAGTCGTCCAGACTCGGTCAAGTACGTTATCCTTCTGCGTTGTTGTCTGTCCGTGCTGTGTTCGTGTTTCTTTCTTCTCGTTGGTGTTGTTCTTCCTTCCATGTTTTCTTCTTTACTGCTGTCTCCCTTGTGTTCAGCTGCGGTTTTCCCTTGTCCTGCAGGGCTCACGATGGAATCGGGGAGTTTTTTAGTCGCTCTCGCCCTGGTACGTGCCTCCTGTGTTGTTGCGCGCCGCTTCCCTTTTTTCCCGCTACTACTGGTCAGCGCTTCCCCCTTCGTACAGCTATTCCTTTGTAGGTGACGAATCCCACTGGCGTCACCTTCGAAGCTGGATTGTTCCTTACTCGAAGGGTGTGCGCCACCCTTTTGTAAGCGACGGGGGCCTTCGCTGTGTGACGGTGCTGTGTTCGAGCCCCAACCAGGTGAGCGTCCTCTTCCTCTCCGTTCGCTGTTCGTGCCTCGCTCCGTCCTTCGTTCATTTTGCTGTTTTGTTTCTTGCAGTTCACTTGTGCCCTTTTGTTGCAGCGTGAAGTCTATACTTTGGAGCTCTAGCACTCGGACGTACAATCTCCCGCGCTCTTCGAGCTCGTTCTTACGTTGACGCGCGTTTGGCGTCGGCTCGGTTGCGCCTGGCTGTTTGAGTCCTCCTATCGGGTTTACGTGGTTGAACACCGTCCTGTTGGCTGGGCTACCTTGTACCATATGTTGAAGGGGTGTGGTCACCCTTCGGCTTCTGTAGCGCGCCCCTATCGCATCCCTCCTGGGTATCACCGCTGTGAGCCTTTCTCGCCTTGTTTGGCGGGCGTCCCTATCTTCCGCCGTTGTTCGACGCCGAGGTCGCTTCCGGTGCTTTCTTCGCCGATGCTTCCTCTTCTTCCTCTTCTCGTTGTAGCGACGCGTATACTGCTGCCGGTAGCTTTTCTTCCTCTTGCTGTCGTGGCCGCCGCGCGGGTCTTCTCGGAAAGCGCGTTCGGGTTGACGTTATCGCTTGCGATTCTTGTGCCGTTTCTGTTAGCTCCGACTGCTCGGAGGGTTCCCGCGACTCCGCTGTTGCTTCGGCTCCCCAGGCATGTGCCTACATTCACCCCACGCCCCTGCTGACGTGGATGTGGTCCGCGTTCTCCCTCCTGACGGCGTTGACGCGCGGTTGTTGGTGGAACACGACCGGCACCCTCATGGACCTCCTGCCCGTCCTGACGTTCCTACCGCCACTTCTCCGCGCAGCTGATCTTTCCCTCTCGCGGGTCCGGGACCTTCGTTTTCTCTTATAGTTGGGCTTTGTTTGTACTGGGCTGCTTTCCCGTTCCTGCATCTTCGGGTCGTCCGACGTGTCTTCTTCCCGATCTTCTACGTTTTCTCTTCTCGTTCCCCTCTTGTTCTGCTTGTTCTCAGCTTGGCTGGTCTGTGTAGGTAGTCTTGGTTCTGCTTCCCTCCCTCGTTCTTGACCCTCTTGCCGGTCGCCTTGTCTGGGCCTCTTCTCTGTTCGATCCCTTCTCTGATGTTCCTTTGCCGTCTCCTTCCCGGTGGAGTACTAGATCCTCCTCCTGGCGTCTTCCAGCTGGCGGCCTTCGCATTTGGTTCCTCTTGGAAGGGCCCGGCCCCTCTTGTGGACTCCGTGGTTCCTGTGTCCTCCTTGTTGCAGTTATACTTCGCCGCAGTTTCCTGACGCCCAGGTGTTTGCGGGGGCCGACCCTTACGGTTGTTTTCCCCCGCTGGACCACTGCGGAGACGGCTGACTTTGCCGGTGCCGCGCGCTGTTTGCGCGGCATGACTTTTGCGGTTGCTCTGCGCCGCTGGACTAAGACGAAGACGGCTGATTTTGCAGGAGGCGCGTGTAGATTACGCGACCTTACGTTTGCGGTTGCCTTTCGCCGCCGGGCCATGACGAAGACGGCTGATTTTGCAGAAGGCGCGTGTAGCTTACGCGACCTTGCTTTTGCGGTTGCCTTTCGCCGCCGCCTGCCTAGTTTCCGCCGTAGTGGTAGTTGATATATCGCTCATTGGTTGCCGTTCGTGTTGTAGTGTGAGGCAGGCGTCCGTGATGACGCATAGTCGGGCCTCCTCTCACCCGTTTGGCCCTTGTGTCATCGTGCTGAGGGTTGTCGGCCACAGTAGTGCGGCGGACCACCTTATCCTTCCACGCACTGTTTCCTGGGAGGGCTTCGAGTTCGGCTTTGCTTGGCCAGCGATCCAACTCGGAGGGGTCTTGTTTCCGTCCGTTTGTTGGCGGGGCGAGCCCGACAGCTTGGGCGTTGTTGGGTTTGCCCGTCCGTCCACGGTTGGTTGTTTGCCGCTGAGAGCGGCCTGGCCTCTTTTTCCGTGCCCGTCGACTTTGTATTATTTTTTTTCCCGTACGCCAACCTTACTCAACCCTACGAGGGCCGGTAGCGGCCGGGCGACAACCCTTTTTAATTTGTCTGCTCTTTGCCTTTCTGTGGCGGCCTTTGTTGCCGCTTGTTGTCCCTGGGTCCTTTGTGGCCTTTTTCCCTTTCGCAATCTGCTGTTTGGCTACCTCGTGCACTGTCTTTAGACCCGTGTGCTCCCGACTGTCGCTACTAGCCGCTCGCTTGCCACCGTTCGCGTGCTGAGCTCAGTTGTTGGTTTGTCCGCCTTCCCGTCCACTTGGGTTTCTTTCTGTTTTTCTATGCTACCCCGGCCTTCGCCCGCATCCAACCAGTACCCGCTCGTCCTCCGCACTATCCTGAACCACTCCTAATTCCGGTATTACTTGTTCTTGCACTACTAATTCCTGTAGTCGTTTCACTTGCGGTAGCGCGGCCAGGGTGTTCACCTTCTCTCTTTGTTTCGTTGAGCCCTCCCACGTCACCGTTCGAGGGAAGTTCGTAGCTCCCGACTTGTCCCTCCTCCGTTCGGGAGCCCTTAGTTTGACCGTTTGTTGGGACACTCGTTGCTCCAGTGTCCCAGACGGCCGCACTCGAAACACCGGCTTCTCGACTTGTCCGACTCCCTCGACGCACTTCTTCCCCTGGGCTTTCCGTCACGTTCGCTTCTTCGGTATTCCCCGCCGCGTTCTCGGCTGCCCGAGTTGTGGCGGCTTCCACTTTGTGTTCGTTTCGCTGAGCGCTCTCGCTCCCTATCTTCTGATTGGTCCGCTCGCTTCCACGGGTCTCGGCGCTCTCGTTCTTTCTTCCACAGCGTCCGTTCATTGCCGCTTGAGGAGCTCGAGGTCTCCTTCCTTCCTCTTTCGTTCCTCCTGTTTTCTCTTCCGTCCCACTGTCGTTTGGTCTCCTCTCCTTTCTCATAACCTCGCCGGGGTCTTTCCTTGCTGTTTCTCCTTGGGGGCCACCGCTCTTCGCGTCGTGTGCCGTAGCGATCTTCGCGTCTGGGGGGGGAGGCCCTTCTGTAACTCCGCCTGGTTTGATTCCATGTTTCCTCCATTGCTACTGCTTTGTTTATTGCTTCTATCATGCACGTAGGTTCCGCTCCCGCTACTGCCATCCTCCACTCTGGGCGTAGACCTCTAATGAAAGCCTTGGCCTTCTCTTGTTCCGTACTGTTCCAGCACTTGGCTACCGCCTTGTTAAACCTCTCTAGGTATTCTTGTAGGGAAGACGCGTGTTTCACCTCCGCCAACTGGGCTCTTGCTTCCGTTTCACTTATTGCGCCAAAGTGTTTGCGCATTATAAACTTCAATCCTTCCCAAACCTGGGGGCTCTGTCTCCCAACGAGAAATTGTACCAGTTTATCATGTCGTCTTCAAAGCACGCCAGTGCCCAGAACAGCTTCCTGTGTTCTGGCACCCCTGCTCCCATCATGTAGAGCTCCATGCGGCTTATCCAGGCTTCTGGATTTTGTCCGTTGAACCTCCTTGGTCTGAACACCCTTTCCGGCATTTCTGGTTCCACTTCCCTAGCGTGCTTTATCATGGGCGCCGCATACGTATCTTGTGTTAGGTGCCCTCTTTCTTCTTTTACTGGCAGTGGGTATTGCTCCGACGTAGTTTGTCGGGTTCCGAACGTTGTGGCTGGTGAGGCTGCACACGCAACTCGAGCCCATAGATCCGGGCCATCAAAAAAATAAAGAACAATGTCAACTGAACTCTGTTCCGAGCTTCCTTTGCGCACCCTGGCGGTCTGGTGCGCACCTATTCTGTGTGTGTCTCCTGCCCTTTTTGGCTTCCTTGTCTCTCCTGTCTCCCCTGTCTCCCGTGTCTCCCTGCATGCATCCGTGTCTCCCTGCATGCATCTTACTAAGTGTAATGGTTCTTGGTGTCCCGAGACTACGCGAAGGCGGCTTCGGCGTCCCGAAGGGGTGATGTCACGGCTGGGTGTGGGCCGATTGTCTCCCATAGTCCGTT
>NW_027156266.1:0-1542 GCF_002600585.1 Cystoisospora suis | reverse complement strand
TCTTCTTCTTCTTCTCTTCTTCCGTCGTGTTGCGAATAGCCTTTCTTTCTCTCGTTTTCTTGTCTCCTTCTTTGCTTTTTTCACTTTTTAACCTTCACCTGAGTGTTTGCTTGAGGTGTATATACACCTGATGATGTTTCTCATACTTCTAGGGGTGAAATCTCTTCTGTTCCTTCTTCTGTTGTTTCTTTCTTTCTTTCTTTCTTTCTTTCTTTTCTTTCTTTCTTTCTTTCTTTAGGCGACGCTATGGAGTTTTGCATCTGTGGGGAAGGTCGTGTAAGAAGAAGACACAAAAGATGGCGACGAATGAATGAATGAATGCAGAGAAGGACCAATAAGTGAACGAGGTTCTTCTTCTTTTCTTTCTCTAGAGTCTCTTCTTTCTTGTCACGGGGTCTTGTTCTCTTCTTCATCTTTATCTTTCTTTTCATTGTTTCTCTCTCTCCGATTTGTGGCCTCATTCTCTTCTCCCTCCCCCTAGTCATAGCAAAGAAATTGAAAGAGACAGAGAAAGCGAGAGATTTACAATATTGACACTCGCATTAACAGAGACTAAAGAGATATAGAGAAATAGATTACAGATAGGTACACAGATGGATTAGGGATACATAGATACATCAAACATAGATAGATAGATAGATTAAAGATAGATAGATAGATTAAAGATAGATAAATTAAAGATAGATAGATATAAGACAGGTCACGAGATAAGAATATGGATGGAAGCCCTGTTCTTCTTCTTCTTTATCTTCTTCTTCTTCTTTAAGATATGAAAAAGAAGAGAAGAACGATTTGCTGCTTGTCTTTCTTTCTTGTTTTCTTTGTTTTCATCGCATTCTTTCGGTGACCTTCCTTCTTCTTCTTCTTCTTCTTCTCTCCCCTTTTCTTCTCTTTAGCCTTTCTCTTGCTGTGTTTTTCAAGTCTCTCTCTCTCTCTAATCTCTCTCTCGCATTCCTAGTGATCGGAAGCACCTATTCTCTCTCTCTATATATAGATAGGTGGATACGCACGTACATAGGTATTGATATATATATATATATGTATGTATGTCTATAGAATTATGGAGAGAGAGAAAGAAAGAAAGAAAGAAGAGAGAAAGAAAGAGAGAAAGAGAGAGAGAGAGAAAGAGAGAAGAGAGAGAAAGAAGAGAAAGAAAGAAAGAAGAGAGAGAGAGGTCGATTGTATGGGTAGGGGAATGAGTGAAGTAGGTGTCAAAGAAGAAAAGTGAGAAGAAGAAGAAGAACCGTGTTCCTTTTGCTGGTCGTCCATGTCCTTCCTCTCTTTTCCTATCTCTTATCCTAATTCTTTCTTCTTTCTTTCTTTCTTGTGTATTTTGTGTAGAGTGACACTTCAGAAGAAGAAGATGGAGCTCTGGGACCGCCTGACAGAAGATAAAGTAAGAAGAAGAAAGAAAGAAAGAGGGATGGCGAGAGAGAGAAGAATCAAGAGAAGAAGAGAAACAAAGAAAAGAGAAGTAAAGAGATGAACGATACGGTAAAAGGAGATAGACATAAGATAGATTAAAGATATACTAAAGATAGA
>NW_027156265.1:0-234 GCF_002600585.1 Cystoisospora suis | reverse complement strand
GGGGAGTAAAACAGAGACAGTCAGAAAAAGACTACATGAGACCCAGCTGAACTTGGTATCCTCTCCATTGATGACGATTTGGGTCGCAACTGAGCGTGTCTTTCTTTCTTTTATAGTGATCTAGAAGTCACTCCGTGTAGCTCACGAGGACTTCCTTCTTTTGTTGCCCATCATATCTGAAGAAGAGCCGGTCAACAGAAAAGTCTGGAGCTATAGCTCACTACATTACTTGGG
>NW_027156264.1:0-416 GCF_002600585.1 Cystoisospora suis | reverse complement strand
AGACGGATCTGTTCGTCCGAAAACGTCTCAGACTCGATCAGAAGCTCTCAACCTAAGAGGCAGACAAAGGGTCCGGACGAACCGGCGGTTCTTCTACTCCACTGGGCAGTTGACACTCGTAGCCTTGGCGGAAGCGGGCAGTTTAGGCCCATGAATGCTTCCCAGAACGGGGATTACGAAAAACGTGTCACACAAACATCAATTAGGGGATCTAATGGATTGTTGCACCATTGGAAAGAGGAGTCTCTCAGACTAGCTACTTTCAACGGGAACTGACTCTCGGAACCAGCGCACTTCAGATCGCACCCTCTCTGGTCATTCGGTCACCCTATTCGTCAAACTCCTTTTCTCTTGTGAGCAAAGTACGATAAACGTGAAGCAATAGCGCTTCTGAAAACTACTCACTGAAAACAGGC
>NW_027156263.1:0-2316 GCF_002600585.1 Cystoisospora suis | reverse complement strand
AAGAACCGCCGGTTCGTCCGGACTCCTTGTCCGCCTCTTTGGTTGAGAGATTCTGATTGAGTCTGAATGGTTTTCAGACCAACAGACCAGTCTCCCACCGTGACAGCGAACGCGGGGAGCCGCGGGTGTCGAAAGGGATAATCCTGCTCTGGGTAGTGAGAGTTCACGTGTTCTTTTGTTGAATTTAGATAAATTGAGCTCCCTTTTCTTTACCCCCATGGAGTCTAAACGATCCAAGCTCATCTTGTTGTGTTTAGGAAGCTTTGGTCGTGCACGTTTTCGATCCTTGCACGATTCAACGGTCAAGAGCGCTGTTTTCACTTTTCTCTTATTCATTTGAGGGTGTTCCCTTTTTCTGCCGACAAGTTTTCTTTCCCTGCGTTTCTGTAAACAGCTTTTACAATGTTTGGGACTACAATTCCTAAGAGGATTGGTCCAACAACTCTTTTGCCTATTACTAGTACTCCAGGAGGGAGTGACTTGCGGTGTGAAGGAACTCCTCGATTGTCTAGGAGAGCTACCAACCATGATTTGGGAGGACTTTCAGTTATTCTTTATGAAAAGGAACCCTACGCCAGCTGACGGAAGTGACAGAGACTCTACGGTGAGAAATCTCTCTCATTTTCCTCATACTGTGGGCTATAAACGTTTAAGTTGGGAAGAAAGAGACTCCCCTGTGGATAGTGCGCAACGTCATAATTGTCATTCAACACCAGTTTTGAAAAGGGGGAGAAGTTGGGAATTGTTGAGGAGTTCAATCCAGCGTGTGTGACAATAATAAGTATATGGAGTCTGCACGAAGAACTGAATGGTTCAGTTTCTTAGAAGGAGAAAACTCAAAAAATGATCTTAGCAAGCTAAACGAAATGAAGGAGTGGTTGTATCTTACTCTGGAGTCTAGGAAGAGACCCAGAATATGGGCAGAAAGAGAATTTGAGCATGCTACCGTGTATCCTCTGTATGATAGGAAGGTACAGGAGTGGGCTTGGTTGTTACACTCTAAGGACAATTGCATCAAACCCGGAATATCTGTATTACCTAAGTGTAAAATGAAAATGAGAGGAAGAGTGAACTACGAAAGTGTTTGTGACAGTGGTAGGAACTGGAGAAAAAGAGGACTAACTTTAAAAAGAGCGTGTTACCAAGTTCTGATAGGAGTCAGTTACCTACTTAAAACAGAGTTGTCAAATTGTATGCTAGAGCATAGTGTCACCAGAGAGAAGAGTGAACCCTTAAACCCGAAAATCAGTGAAATAGCGTCTAGGTAAGCAGAGGTGATTAAAGGAATTGTGTTACAAGAGAATAGTCCTGTCAAACGTGGCAAGAAGCCCTTTGACTCAAAGAAGAACGATTTGAAAGTCTCGTTACGTGATAAGAGAGATGTGAGTTTGATGTGTACAAGAGGGATCAATAACCAAGAGTGTGAAACTTTAACAGTGACAGGGACTGCAGAGAGCCTGTTGCGTAAATCTGAGTCTAGAAAGTCCAAAAGACCTGAAGCGCAAATACGATTACTTACGAAGAAAGCTGTGAGTTCATGTAGAGTACAGTCCATGGCTAAAACCGAAGAAGAGAGAGCGAAGGAGGGAGTCTGTAACTCCTACGCCGACGAGCAAAGGGTTGTGGGACGTGTCCAACTACCTGGTATCGTGCCAGAGAAAGGGATTAACCTACCTGTGGTAAACGTTGTACTAGAGGGACATACCTGGGGAGCGTTGCTAGACTCAGGTGCGTCCAGAAGCTTTATTCATTCTGTTTGTGCACGGTATTTTAAACACCGAATTTGTCGTATTTGTAAGGAATTCAACCTCGCTTGTGCATCTGGTCAAAAAGTTTGTACAGCGTCAGAGATACCGAACGTACAAATCAGTCTGGGAGAGAAAATAGTGTCTCATAACCTTCTCGTTGAATGTGTAGGATATGATATCCTACTGGGGTTCGATTTCCTACAGAAGGCAGGGATAGTTGAGGAGGTACTACAGTTAGTCAGAGAGTCAGGAAGACAATGGGTGGAAGCTCCAGTGTTACCAGGATGGGATTACGGGAATGAGGGACCTCAGAACAGTCTCGGAGTCGGGAACCACACTGAGGAGATTCTGTTTGAGCAACCTACCGTCCAACTCAACCCAGATCTACCAGGAGATAAGATCCCGGGAGATAGCTTACCAGCTTTAACGTGGAATCCCAGGACTACAAAAGAAGGAGACTCAGGGACAAAGAACCGAAAAGAGAAGGCAAGAAAGAACCAAATCCGAGGATGGGAAGCAGAGGAAGAAACAGAGAAAGAGGAGAGGAAAGCAAAAACGCCAAATACGA
>NW_027156262.1:839-961 GCF_002600585.1 Cystoisospora suis | reverse complement strand
ATCTTTGGGGTGGTCCACGTCAAGCTCGGTAGCTCCTCCTCCGGGATCGGTGGTAGTCGTCGAGGTCCCGTCATGGAACCATCCGTCAACCTCCAGCTCCTCCCCTCCGTCGGATCTGTTGG
>NW_027156262.1:0-182 GCF_002600585.1 Cystoisospora suis | reverse complement strand
TTCTTTCTTTTTGTTTTTCTTTTATTTCGCGCCTATTCCTCTCTCTTTTAAGTTTCCGTCTTTCGCTGGGTGGTTGGTCCGGCCTTCCGGACCTTTCTTTGTTGCTGCTGGGCCACGGGGGCGCTCGGGGTGTGGCGTTCTGAACTCCGGGGATCCGATCTGGGCCGATTCTGCGTGATTTC
>NW_027156261.1:0-292 GCF_002600585.1 Cystoisospora suis | reverse complement strand
CTCTGCTAATATTGCCTTCCCGCCTTGATGCGGGGTTATAAAAACTCCTATTTTGCTATTTGGTGCTTATCGCACCAAAGATCTCGCTCTGAGGTGCTCTGGTTGCTGAGATCCGCTATTTTCCGTTTTACTATTGGGCCGCTGGCGCCCAAGACTATTGCGACTTTGCGCGACTTTGCGCCACTCTATTCTAATTTACGCTATTCGATTTCTCCGTAACCAGAAGGGTTACGGAGCTAATCTAGGTACCACTAGGTACCTCTTCTCTTCCTCTGTCTAGCTGTGCTACTTG
>NW_027156260.1:0-350 GCF_002600585.1 Cystoisospora suis | reverse complement strand
ATTCGGGCTTGCCGGGCTTCCTCGTAGGCCTACGCCTTCAGGTTGGCTTCAAACTAGGCCGGCGGCTATTATTCGGGCCGCGCTAGCTCTGAGGGGACCACTAGGGTTCCCGGTCGGCCGTGCAGGTTGCTCCGAGCATCGATCCCGGACGTTCCGTGGGCTCTTTCGCCCAACTCTTGGACCAATGAGCGATTAAATCGCATTAGGCACCCCTAGGTGCCGTAATGTACAAGTTCTCACACAAGGAAAGTTCTCTTTTTGCACAATCATTCTTCTCTCTGTACACGACACACTCATCACGGGGCTTGGGGCGCCGGCTAGGCGGCGTTCCCGAGGGGAGATGTGGGGTC
>NW_027156259.1:0-344 GCF_002600585.1 Cystoisospora suis | reverse complement strand
GTATGAAATGAGCCATTTTGGTTAATTGACATACAAAGGTAACAATTGCATCATACCCGTCTTTCCCTTTTGGTAATCCCATGATTAGATCGATATTAATAACTTCCCACGGATAACTAGGTACAGGTAATGGATTTAACAAACCACCATACTTAGCATATGAAGCTTTCCCCAAAGCACAAGCTGAACACGACTTTACGTGACTTTCAACATCTGATTTCAATGTAGGCCACCAAAAGATTTTCTCAATATCTAGGGTCGTTTTCTCTATCCCCGGATGTCCAGCTAATGGATGATCATGGAAACCCTGTAACACTTCACTTCGCTTGTCTTTGGTGGGCACA
>NW_027156258.1:723-905 GCF_002600585.1 Cystoisospora suis | reverse complement strand
GCCCTTTCTCCAATTCGTCCAATAACCTTGAATGGTCCACGATATCTAAGATTCAGCGCACGTGAAGCTGATACAGTTGTTAGGGGTAGGTGAGAAACCTTCAACCAGACCTTGTCCCCAACTCGAAATTGTACATGTCTTCGATGCATGTTGGCATAATGTTGTTGTAGTGCTTTGGCTTT
>NW_027156258.1:0-194 GCF_002600585.1 Cystoisospora suis | reverse complement strand
ACTTCCCACGGATAACTAGGTACAGGTAATGGGTTTAACAAACCACCATACTTAGCATATGAAGCTTTCCCCAAGGCACAAGCTGAACATGACTTTACGTATTTCTCAACATCTGATTTCAATGTAGGCCACCAAAAGATTTTCTCAATATCTAAGGTCGTTTTCTCTATCCCCGGATGTCCAGCTAATGGATG
>NW_027156257.1:0-24507 GCF_002600585.1 Cystoisospora suis | reverse complement strand
CATCACAGCACACGCATTACAGTCCCAGGTAAGTTCATTTTGGACCCTCTGAGTATCCATTACGTGGCTCAGCTTACAATGTTCAAAAGTCTGAACGCCATTGTCACGTCTAGCTCACTTCCTGTCCGCGGTTGGGGTTCCGCGGCTTCCTCGACCATGCCACCCCACGAAGTCATAGTCGTCCAAGAAATTCAGACCTTCCTCATTGACCGGAGACTGGTTCCCCCCCCTTTCCCCCGCTGTACGGCTCCCGCCATCAGGGAAACTGCCGCAAAGCGGGCCCTCATAGGAGCACAGAATCTGCGCTACACCGGTACGGTTACCAAGATCCGTCTCGCGTAAGCCAGTGTAGCGTCCCTCCTGGACGCCACAGGAATCTGATGGATCTCCCTCAAACGGCAAGGCCTCCTTCTGGTCTTTGCCATCTTCCTCTCCAGCTCTGAGTCGCTCTCTTTTTGCGCCGTCGTAATCTTGTGCCTCTGTGAGAGGATGCACTTTGGAGCCACGGGTGAATAGGAGCTGCTCACCGCGATGACGCTTCTGGCGCCTCGCGCTGTTTTTTGAAGCAAAACCGTCTTTGGCCGTCAGCCGACGCACAGAGCGCTCTCCGGGACAGAAAAATGGGTCCGGTCCTGACCGCGGGCCAGGCTGGTTCAGCCCGAACAACGGAGCTCCAAACTCACTAAAAGCTGTGTCCGGGGGTGTCTGAAGAGAACAAGATACACTCAAAGTGATGCAAGCGCATGAACACTACAGCAGCCGCAGCGGACAGTATTCTTTGATCGGGGCTGTCCCGTGCCCGGTGTGTCTTCGTGACGGAAGCGCAAAATCCTCCTGGAACGAAACCGAGGAGCGAGCTTTGGTGCTCCGCGCGTTTCGAAGGAGATGCTCTTTCTTACGTGGCTTGGACGGAGAGCATCTCCAAATTCGTCACCATACTTTCGGTGTGACCAAAGTGGTTTGTACAGAGCCATGAGTCTGGGGAACTTCCGCCTACAAAGAAACAAGCACCCTCAGCAAGAGAAAGGACGTACTTAGCACACCGCTACTCGAGGTTCTTCGTCCTTCGAGAGATTTCTGGTGTGAGTCGATGTGAAGTTCGGCCTGTAACCTTTGTTCACGTCCAGACAAGGCTAGACCGAAGTCTATGTGATGTGGCAAGCTTCTTGATAGCTTGCCAGGCCACAGCAAAAAACGACAGATTTTTCGTCTCACTTCTTGAGTGCAAAAGAACTCATAACGGCCGAGAGAAAGGAAACGTCAAAAATGTACAGGTCTCCACAGAAACTCCGTCCACGTAGGCATGCTCGGCGGTCCTGCACATCACTGAGGCGTGTGGATGCCGAGAAGTAGGCAGCAGAACCTAGCTCACCGGTCTGCTCGGTCTTCGTATTCGATATCTGAGTAGCAGCCGATTTCGGTGCTGAAGTCGGTATATCTGCCCTCTCGATGTGCCTCCGTCATCCAGTAGTGCCACATCTCAGCCATCTCTTCCTTCGTCATTTTCGGAGACATGTAGCTGAGAAGAAAAAGTCGCCACAAGGACAGCGAGACAGCAGGGACACCGGAGAGTATGGGTCCAAGTCTGCGGCCCCACCAGTGTCACGTTAGGCAACTCCTTCGTCTCCATCTTCCGCGAATCTCCTCTGTGCCGCCCACTGTAACACTGACGCGCTTACGCGCAAGTATCGTACCTCCTTGGCTAACAAAGCATCAAAAAATCCCTCATGTAGTGAAGACCTGAGTAAGAGAGATCCCTTTGTACCATACAACGCTCTAAGGTCAAGGTCAACCCCAGCCGCCGCATGTAGGACCTGCTAAAAACTCAGCTCGCTTGATGATACGTCGCACTCTGACCGCAGCTCGTGACGAACACTGCTATGCAGTCACCGGTGCTGAAGACGGGGTAACAGTCTAAGCACAGCGCCACACGGTGAGTAGGAGTGTCACTGTGAGAGGACTGCGGGGGAACTTGTGCAATATCCCAGGCAACTTCAGTCATAGGAGATGTTGTTCGAGGAAGCTCCGCAGAGGTGCGGAATAAGAGAATGGCTCCTGAGACGGTCTCTTGCAGCCGTAGTTAGGCAGACAGAATTTCCTATTCGGGTAGGGCACCGGAAGAGCATCACCCCGCTCTCCTGCCTATGGCCAGCATGCCATGTCCTTTTTCCAAAGCGGAGTCTGCTGTCTAGGCGGTCGTGCAGGCGCTTCCTCACCAGTTGCCGTGAGGTACCACATCCTCCATGAACATGTTGATCGCGATTGTCTTGCCCTCTCCTTCAGGACAATTCCAACAACCGCCTCCCTCGTGGTCGTAGCCGCCTACTTTGGGTAGGTCCGCCGCCACGTCCTTGCCTAGCCACATATCTACAATCGTATCTGGAGTCGCCCTGTTGGTCGCGATGACAGCTGAATCGTGCGTCGCACCTTCGTATATTGCCTTTTTGTACACAGGATGTTGTCGTATATCCGCACTGTACACACAACAACCAGAAGCATACACCCACGAATACCCTGTCGCTATGTTTACGGGCACGTTGGACAGCTCTGTGCGCCGTCCGGGACATTGGCTGGTGCCTTTCAAACGAGCTACTAATGTCGGAAGACAACCACAAGCGACACGGTTCTGTAGATGGAAACAGAGGTCAGGGCGTTCTTGCCTTTGTGATCGCCCTGTTATGTGCACGCACAAGAACGAATGTCGTATGCACACTTCGGCGGAGTGGCTTCCAGTATGCTATATCTACACAGGCAGGGGATGCCTTAGAGTGGCCGATTTACGCCGGTTCTGGCGTCCACCCCCGCATGGCCACGCAAGCTGTTACTGCCTCAGCTGAGACAGATTTTGAGCCCCATGGTGCCGGGTGCCGGCCGGCGCCCGTAGATGTGTATCGCTTCTTTGCAAGTTTCCTTCGCTCGTCTTGATTCCTCGGGGAAAAAGCGAGCTGCACACCCCTCGACACTCGGAGCAGGAAACTTCTATACTTACTATCTTGTGCGAATAATGAGCTGACCGCGTTCGTAAGCCTCCCGAAAAACGGGATCATCTAACCACTTGTGTTTCCGACGTTTCTTCTTCTGTTTTCTCTTCCCGGTGTCGAGATGAGAAGAGGGATTGTCGACATCTGACTGCGGCTGCACACTGTCCGCCTCGACTTCCTCGTCCTGTTCCATCTCCTCTTCGTCCCATTTTCGCATTTCGATGTACTGCTCGACGTAATCTGTATTGAACAGCGCAAAAAGATCCGAGGAGCCACGGAGGCAATTCGGGTGTGTCGTCCTTCGAATATCAAGCTCCCGCATATTACAAGCATTTGGAGGGCTCGTGAAAACAGCCACGCAAACGGGCATTTACCAAACTGTCGAGTCCAGCCCGGGTCCAAGAAATACCCGCCGAATCGTCCCGCCGCTGCCATGTCAAACTCCAGCGGAGCAATGGGTGGTCCACTGGAAGGATCTCTTGAGTTATAGGGCATCTCCTGAGAAACATGTCAAGAACCGCAGAAAAGCGCTGACGCACTGAAGGCAATCGAACCTCGCGTTTGCTTCGCGTGGTCTAGTCACTGATAGTGCTTGTATCACGGTCTACAGTAGTGGGGACAGGGACTGCCCTAGAGGGAGTAAAGCTCAGACAGGGGACGCACACGTGCGCGCAGATAGGAGGATGAGACAGCCATGAAAAAAGCCGGACAGCTTCGGCGGGACTGAAGCCACCGACGACACTCGGAGATCATCCGTCGCCTATGGTGGCCCGGGTCGGGTGTCAGGGAGCGTCACGGAGCTCCACTGGAGGCCAGAGAAGACTCTAGGAAAAGATATCGACAATCTTCTGAAGGTGTGCATAGCTACCTTCACAATATCCCCCGAGTCTACTGTCATCAGGTAGCTGTCCGTACTGCACTGTCTTGTCTCCGTGGTCCTTGAAGGTGCCTAGCTTTCGAACCCGCTGGTCGCTGTTGACCGACCAGAAGTATTTCAATGAGAAATGTCAAGAATCAGTTTCTTCACTGCGCTGCACTTGAGGAACGCAAGTGCGGCGGCGTGTAGAGCAGTTGACAGATGGTACGCCCCCGGCCATGATCTTATAAGGAACCTACAATAAATTCGCTTTTCGCGTGAGTCCACGGAACAGGCATCTCGCTTGGATCGTACTGAGGTAATATGTCACGCCAGCCTGCAAACACATGAACCAACCGGTGGAATATTTACGAGCCTCTGCGCGCAGGGATCTCTCATTGTGCTCAGTGAATCGAAGCGCATAGGGTACAAGTAGGTTCTCAGGTGCATGAAAGATCGTAACAGATATGCATGAGAGGCAGCAGGCACCCGAGTGTTTACACGAAAGAGCACACACCCGCAGTCTCCATTACTCCTGCTGGCTACCCGGTTGGCACCCTCAGCACAACCAGTCCGTCCCAGCCAGAATGGTACATGCAGGCCGACTGAAGTGTTGTCTCCGGTAGCGAAATATCACGTGAACTTATCGACTGTCCGCTTGCACGGAGTGTCCTGGTGAATCAGATGCTAATATGCCACAATGCATTAATGACGAAAGTGAGACTCGGCTACACTCTAGCAAATATCATTGACAGCGAGACAGCAGAGCCTGCTACAAGCTGTCTAGAGTCGTCTCCTAGTGTGTGTCCCCCACTTCACCTTCTCTACTGACGCCGGGAGAAGTGGCAAGCACGTCTCTTATACTAGGTACTCCCAAGCCTCGCCATCCCGAAAGAGAACGGCCATTCACAGCCTAAACCCACACCAGGGGCCTTTGGGCATCACGAACACGAGCTGAGAACCGCTGTGCGGGGGTTCTCCGCCTGACAGAAAATACCTGTTTCCGCGCCTTGTTCTTCCAGTGCGTTTTGATGGTGAAAAGCACCCCACAACCGCTCCTCCAAGTCTACGTCAGTCTCGCCTGAAAGGGCAAACAGCAGCAGGCCTTTAAAAGGAGCCAGCGTGCTAAGCACGTCTTACACTCGGAAATGAACTGAGTGCAGAGAACATCCCCGTGAAAGAAAATCTATGAAGTCGCCTAGCGAGGAACGGAACTGCAAGGCTAGCGGAAGCTCTGCGAAGGTGCAGGCCGCCTGTCGTAGAGACACATAGGACGGTGCTAAAAGCAGTAACTGGTTAGAGATCGGAAACGCAGCACCTGCCATGAAGTCCCTCGTACGCAACGCCAGCGGGCGTTTCACTACGTCTAGCGTGGCATCCAACTCCCCACAACCACCTCGATGCATATCCCAGGGGAACGGCGACTAGGAGACCATAACCTACAATCTGTACAATAGTAGGTACGTGAAGAATAGGTCGAGCGCAGGCAATGCAAAAGGTTCCACAGCTGTACATGGCTGTAGTATCGACCGTGTATCTCTCAGAACACGTGTTGCCGTGGAAGTGATCGGCACAGCGCGCAGTAGACACGAGAAAGAGAAGAGACGCAGGGGGGATGAGATGGCTGAGCAGGAGCCCAACTAGGCGCTCACCGAAGTAAACATCCTGGCTGCCAGAGGGCATACGATCAAAACAGATGCGATGCGGACGATCAACCGTTTCCCGAAATTCCACGCCATGGTCGAGATGTTTCGGGATCGGTTGCGCTCGCTGACGATCTCTAACGAGAGGATTGAGCGGTAGGGAGGTACCCAGTCCGTCGTACGCTGCCTGACCACCATCAATAACTCCTAACAGCGACATGGGAAAAAGCACAAGAATAGCAGGCACCAACGTCAAGAGACAAACAGAAAAAAAACGCGCGCGGTTCATATGCGAAGAGTGTCGCAACTCTCTCTTGCTCTGTTCGGCATTCAAGATCACGTGTCCAGAAAGAGAGGGGACCAACTCAAGAAAAGACGAGTTTTCTCTGTGGGTGGCCACAAAGAGGAAGAAAGGGACGTGAGGGCGCACTGACATAGCTGCAGCTCTAGATACATCCAGTGCCTGTACAGTGATGTTCTAGACCAAACTGGGCTGAGACATCGGAGCTCACGGAACGTTACTTTAACAGAGTTTGGAGAAGTGCTGAGAACAACTGTGAGGGAGGAAAGAAAAACTCCGCCTCAGCACCTGCAGGTTTGTCGAACATCTTGCGCCCATCAGCGTACGTCCAGTTGCCTTTCATGAACTGTAGCCACGTATTATCCTCCAAGGAGTGCATCTTATAGAACGGCACGTACGTCTCCCACTGTGAAGTAATGATAGGGACACACCCCATAAACGGGAACAAGTCAGAATACATCTTGGAGACACCTACAACGTATAGCTCCCCTCAGAGCTGTAGGCGCTCTTGCCTCTCCCTACAGGAGGTTTGCTTCAGCTGCGTCCCTGGAGTCATATATGGTGCACAGAGGAAACTCATGTAAGCGAAACTGTCGTGAAAGTGATGGTCTGTCCTTCAAACCGCGTTGGGCCCTGAGATAGCTGGTGTCCAGACTGGCGAAGAATAGACCAGAGGTGCACAGAAGAAACCACCAAACAACAGGGTCTTTGCCAAACGACTGATGCCATTGTTACCGGCATGGAGCACACCCTTTGTGTGGCTCTCACCGGCATAGAGTCTATAGGATTGTCTGCGCACTCGAAGACCTTTTTCTCGAACGCTGTTCCTGGAGGTACCGCGTTCATCATCATCAACCTTGTCAGACAAGAGTCCCTAGAAAACCGCATCCCCTCAGACCCCGATTTCCCTCCCTGCCCTCTCCTGCAGAATGGATCAACACTTGGGCGTTGTTTCGTGCAAGGAAGACACGGCAGTCGAGGAGCACGTCCCAAGAAAAACACTGGTGTTTCTAACATAGAGGGGCGCCAGAACTCTGTCTCCCGTCTTCTGCCTTCGAAGCTTAAGACTGTCCCCCAAAGCCGCGGATCAGCTCCGTTTTGCTGGGAGCTCAGGAGAGGCCCTGTGTCCTTCCATCTTCGTCCCTGGGACCTAAGGAGACGAGTGCTCATTTTGTTTGAAGGCGAGTAGGATATCGTCGAGAAAACATACAGGATCCCGGTCCTTTTTCTCCAGGGCGTAGCCCTTTCAGCACCAGGAACTGGAATTTTCTTGAAGTGTCCTTGTTTCGCTTTTTGCTGCTCGTGGATTGTTGAGACCCGTCCTCTTGCGTGCAAAGCGCTACGATCCACCTGCCGTTTTCTTTTCCGAGAGGGGGAAGCAGGGAAGTCTCTCGGAATATAGCATTTCCCCGTGTGGCCTTCTTTTTCTTTCTTCCTGTCTCTTGATTTCTCGTTAATACGTTCCGTGTCCTGCCTAGAAAGATATTCTCTTTGTTTCGGTCCACCCCAAAGGCCGCTCTCCTCCCTCCTTCTATTCCTGCGTTGACCCCCTCTTTCGTCGTTGCTGCTGCTGACCTCATTCTGTGCCCAGCTGCTACGAGTGTGCGCGGCTCTGTCAGTACGCCATGTATCGGCTGTCGGACTTGCAGAGGTCGAAGACAAAGTAGAGGGAGACTTGCAACCGGGGCTTGCTGTTGAAGCACGAGAGGAAGGGCGAGCTTTCCCCAGCTTTGAACGTCGCAAGTGTCTCAGTGCGTACGGCGAGAGGCATCCGAAGAGTTTCTTCCTGAATGAGGGAGCACCACGCGAGGACAGAAAAGACGGTCGCCAAGAAGGGCGAATGCTTTCCCAGGGGACCTTCGAGACGCGTGGCAAGGACTCTGACTCGCTGTTGGGTTGCAGACTTATGCGGCCGAAAGAAGGCGGATACGCACCCCTCGAGAGTGCTTGAGAAAAAAGGGCAGACGCAAGAAGAAGATGCACTGCCCCGCCAAAGACGAGAAGTGGCAGAGATCGATAGACACATGTCCTGCTGCAGACTCCACGGAGGGCGTCTTTCCTTGTAACCTGAGTCAGGCCGAAGACTACTTGCAAGTGTGGAAGTATACAAGCCAGCGATCGCACCAGGCCGTCCTCCCTCTCCTCCATCGTCGAGTGGAAACAAAGGCAAGCAAAGCAGCAAACAGGCACGAGCAGAGCCTTACATGTCTCAACTGTACACACAGCAGGGGCTAGAGCAGCCATGGATCGACACCTTCCGTAACAACGTTGTGAGCTCCATCAGCCGTTGTTGCCCGTCACCGGAATGGAGGGGAGTCCGCGACTGGAATTGTTTGCCTCTTCCACTCGAAGCGCACGACTAGTGACGCCTGTGGTCGGCACCCTTTTTCCTTGGCCTCCCAAGGTGATACTGGACTCCGAGGAAGCCCCGACTGCGGCCTTCACGCGGCCCCGGCTGGAGGCTTGTTGACGGACACGCACCAACTATATTGACGTACGGCTGTGAACGTTGGAAAGCCTGCTAGGGACGGGGCATCCAGTGGATGCCTGCGGAGAGCGGAGAACCAACCTACAGGGACCCGAGATCCGGTGACGAAAAACAGACTCTTCGCCCCCGCTGGAAAAAGAAGCCACCGCAGCAGCCGGTTGTCTGTTTGCACTTGTTACGCCATTGTTTCGCTGCAGCTTGACGGCTTCCATTGTGGAACGAGGAGCCCTCAATTCTAAGAAGGCGGCTTTGCATGCTGAATCACGGTGAAGAAATCAAATGCGTCGTCAGTCCTCCCACTGCTTCGAGACGGCCACTCCAGAAGGCTGCAGTGCACAGGAAACCACCTCTGACTTCTCTGCTAGAAAATCAGGTCGTATCTCGCTGCGACTCATCTGTTTGCAGATGAATTGCTCACCGACGAGGGGTAGCCGAAGTGTGCAGGCCGTAGGTACATGCTTGGATTTGCTGACTCGTCGCAGCACAACGCTCTCGATGTTTGTTGGGACGGTCATCTGACTTGTCAGCTAGAGTTTACTGTTTGAAAGGAAACACGTGAAGGTTTATCGGACCAGAGTGCGTTAATCCCTCCGGGTGGCCGAATGAAGACTTGAGGGCCGCTGTCTTGGCCTATCCGCTTGTCGGACACAGGCAGCGGGCGCAGGCGTCAGCTGGTGTGCCAGCCAGGAGTGTACTGGTGTAGGAGTGCATCTTTGGTGGCGGTGAAACCGGTCGAGAACAGCAGCAGTGCAAGAAATACGGACGCTCCCTACAAGCTTTGGACTTGCCACCGTGGTGGGTTACTGCAAACTTGGAATAGCAGGTAGGAGGCCTGGAGCCACCAACCGGCTGCACGTGTCCCCTTCCGTTCCGCAGAGGGCGCCGTGTTCGCCTACTGCCTCACTTCCCTAGCCCCGGGGCAGGCCACAAATGTGAGAGAGGGGAGGACTTGGAACTGTTGTCCTGATTGGAGTATTCTAACGGGAAGTATCATAGTACATACTGATATTCTTGCGGACGTGTTCCCGCTTCTAGGCTCAAACAGCAGGCGGCAGCCCAGAGCCCGCGTGTTTCACGGCCACAGACTGTGGCAGCGAACAAAGCCTCGCTAGATAGTCACAAGCATGAAAGCACATCACTTCCGCGGACTGAATTAGCAAACGAGAACGCGCTATACTACGCACCATGGTTACAGTCCGCGCCAGTGTCCCGAAGCGCCAACAGCACCGGCCGTTATACGAAGTGGCCCACAAAGCCAGTTTGTCCGCACCGTTCTACCTCACAGCCGTGAACGGGATCAGTCAACCTACCGCGAGGCGGAACGCACGCCACGAAGTGGGCCCCGAGCCAAGACATTATCATAGAGACGCGCTACGTTACGAAGCTCCGCCGTCTCTAAACCCAGCGCGCGCCCCAGGTCACTTTGTGTTTGTTTTGCGACCGCCTACGCGGGGGAACAGGGAGCCCCACGTGGTTTTGCTAGACTACATTTTGGTGAACGGCTCCTCGGTCTTTGCCTGGGGCCTTCGGCGCAACGCCGCGGAGGAAATCCTCGGGGCTTCAGGGGTCATGTTGTCCGGAGCCGTTCATGACAAACAAGTGAACTCCTCGAATAATGGCAAAATTCTCCTCTGTTTATCAGCGGCGGCGCTGGAGTGTTTTGGTCGTCATCTGGCCATTGTTTGTCCAGGTCGTCCTTGGCGGTGAGAGGGAAGGTGTCCCCGTAGCAGCAGCTTATTCGCAGAACGCGGTTGTCAAAGAAACCGTGCCCATTGATCCTGCGTCAGGTGTCCCTAGTGGAGACAATCGAAGCGAGGGAATCGAAGCCGGGGGGGACAATGGCACTGCAAAGGATGAGACAAAAGACGAACTTCAGGGAGAGAGCGAGCTCGCGCCTGAAGAACAACTCGACAATGACGTTGCACAGCAAGGTCTGCTCGCTGGCGACCCACCTCAGCGGGCCCAGCGTGCGCCCGCAGACCGTGTAGAAGCTTCAGGATATGGCGTCGGGGGTACGCCATCCGAGGTGGCAGAGGAAGGGGTTATCAATGAAGCGGAGGAAGCAGACGAGGGCAACATGAGGGCCGGGCAGGCTCTACCAGACAGTAGTATTGCATCCGACGCGACGCCTGTTCCCTCCAAAGACTCACAGCCCGCGCAGTCTGGCAGTTCGGGTGACCTGGCGCGAGAGTCTGCCGCGCAACACGTCGACCAGGGGGCAGGTGAGGAAGGCCACGCCGAACCGCCTGGGTCTCCCCAAGAGAGGACTGACGAACCTGGGGAAGAGGAAGCAACGGAGGTGCCAGGAGCTGTCGCAGAGGAAGATGACAGCCCGTTGCCAGCGTCCCCTCAAGAAGGAAACGACGAATCCGAAGAAGTAGAGGCGACAGAGGTGTCAGGAGCCGCCGCTGAGAGAGGTGACAGTACGTCACCAGGATCTTCAAAAGAACCAACTAACCAGGTTGGAGAAGGGGAGGCAGAGGAATCAGAGATTGCTTCGGGCGAACATACGCCATTCCCTGCGGAAACAGACGCATGGGAGCCTCAAGAGGACGAGGGCAACAGCGTGGACGTGGTGGACGATGTTGAAGATCAGCCAACGTATCCAGTCCGACCGAGTAAGAGAGGTTTGCTGTCGTCCTTCGGATCGAAGGCAGCTCTGGCGCTTGCAGTCACCGCGGGACTTGCCTATGCGGGGGCTAGAGGTATAAGGCGTTCTCGCAGGTCTCCACCCCCTGTACAAAAAGGCCCTGAGTGGATTGAGATGCATGAGTTCGTATTGAGGATGTCAGAATGACTCACGGTTTCTACTTTTATGGGAAATATAAGGAGGATTCTTGCTATCCCTCATTTTGGACCCACCTTCGGCAGGGTTTCTCCAGGTGTTCAAGCTGACCTCGCATAGTGTGCTGAAGTGTCGATATCGCTTGCAGACGATTGTCGCCTTTGCTCTCTGCGGTGGTGGTAGCTGTGTCCCATTGAGCTCCTCACATTCCAAGCAGATGACGGGAACAAATTGCCGTGGCTCCTTGACTTGAGTCAAAAGCTGAGCTAGGCGCCTTGGCAGGTTGTTCACAGTGGTGTGCCGGCGGCCGGCGGTATGCCGGCATTTTGTGGGAACGGTCTGCGACGTTGTAATAGTGAACTGAGTATGGCAAAACAGGTTGCGAGCATCGGAGTGGAGTCAGTCACTTTCCGAGCGAGCAAGTAGTTACAACGTAGGTGTTGTGTACTCGCGGAGTGTGAACTGTGGCTCGGCCACATGGAGGGCTTCACACTGTCCCGTCATATTCATCCCCTCTTTTTGTTCGAGAAGATTCAGTACTGTCATCTTGGCTTGATACACTCTCCAGCCCGCTGCGACGCTGCCTAAGCGCTTTGCAGAGTTGTTACACCGCAGTGGCGATACCTCTGTTTCAACAGTTTGCGTTTTTCGGTTCCATGCTTAGAGGTAGTGGCTTCTCTATACTAGAACACGCGAGAAAAACTTCATTTTACCAAGGGATCGATCCTGGCGACAAAAATTAAGGTCTATGAAACACACGGACATACAAATTGAGATGGTGCCATGACGTGTGACCCGTCGAGCTACGCAGCGTTCACATGTGTCCCAGGTAACAGGCCGAGACAAAGTTGCTTCCTCCTGCCCGCTCGAGCCCCTGTTGTGGAAACACTCCCTCACTGTGCCGACTCATCGCTTTCATCTGTTTCATGGGCATCGTCTTCTCCCTGCGTGGCCGGCTCAAGACATGGTCGAGTGTCTTCTGCTCCAGTCACTGTCGTTCCCTCCCAACTTTCGACCGCGGCGCTTCCGGAGGTATCGACAGCCAGGTTTATAGCGTCATTTTCCGAAGGAAGCAGCTCGCCTCCAGCAAAGAGGCTGCGGCTGTCTCGTAGCAATATAGCCGTTGGCTGATGAGTTACATCTGTGGGCGCATGCATCAGCAAGTTGGTCATCCAGTCAGGCCGAGCCCAACGGCTGGTGCTGACTGTCGTCTCTGTCCGCCCTCGCCGCACGGCTTCACCAACCTGTGCTTCGTCTAAAGCCTCCGAGAGGATATCTAAACTGAGCCAGACGCGACACCGTCTCCAAAGACTCCGCTGAAGCTGATGGAGTTGGGGCACAGTCAAAAAGCGCAACAGGGCAGGAGAGTCCAAATGTCTTCTGTCACGAAGCTCAGTTTGTTTCTGGGCTCGGACTCCATCTGCATACCCGCTCGTGTCACCTCCCCCATAATCGGCGCGAAGAGAGGTTGTAGAGGCGGTACGTTTCTTGTTGCTGGATGGCGGAGAAGTCCCCTTTCTTCGTCGGTTGCTAGAGGCGCGCTCAGCGCTCACAATCTGGTAGATCGCTGCCTCTACATGGCGGCACGCACACTGTCGTGACAGGAGATTCCATAATCCGCGTTTCTGGCCAGCAATAAAGGCATGAACTACCCAGAGGACTAAGATGTACTGAAGAGGCACAGCAAGCAAAACCAACACCATTCCAGCGAACAGGATAGTGGCTATTTGAGTGATTCCTCTATTTTTCCAGGAAAACAAGTTGCACACCTTCTCTCCCAACACTACCCAACGCCAAAGCTTTACGAGAAACCTCGACGCCGATGCCCGGAAATCCTTATACAGTGTCAGTAACTCTCCTCCCGGCAGAGATGACCCTCCTGACGGTGAGGGGGGCAATACATCAGGAGGCACCGTGTCGAAAGACGCGTTGACAGCGGACACGGACAATCCGTCAGCTACCTGGTTGGCGTCACTTAGCATCGCAAAGCGACATGCCGCCGACGTGTCGATCCCTTCGCCTCCGGTCGCCTCGTTACAACTGGACCGAGAAAAAAGGGATGCTGCTAACACGGAAGGTGGACCCTCCGGACTCTGCAGCGGGACGCAAGCAGGAAAGACTTTCGACGAGAAATTAGAAAAAACAAAAGCGGCGACTTCAGGTGGTGGCCTACGGTTTGTCAGAAGAATCAGGAGGGCTTCTAGGCAAGCAGCACATGACGAAGGAGTATCAAAAGGCGCAGGACGGAAAACGTGAAGCTCGCAGGGAAGACCCGGATCGGTATGGTGGTTTTTCCTCCTACGAAACCCCCACGGAAAACCTGCCTTTCTTCCCTTTCTCCCTCCCGAGTCAGGCAAAGCTGAACTACTGCCGGAGAAAGGACTTCCCCGTATCAGGTATGACTTCTCCTTTGTGCTGCTGTCAGTCAAGGGGCATCCCCGAGCGGAGTCGGCGGGCCCTTGTCTTCCACCAGTGGAGGTCTTCTCAAGGCTCCTACTGTCGGAAACAGCCGATCTACAGGCGGGTAAAACGTCAAGAGAACATTCCCTTGTCGAAGAGGTGCAGGACACGTATTTTGCGTACCAACAACTGCAGGAAGGCGTGAAAGGTGGATCTCGAGGTGGCAGAAGAGCACCAAAAGAAGCATCTCGAGGAGTGAACCTTGGGAGGAAGTACGGGAAAATGAACCTGTCCAGAAATGACTGAGAAAATGGTTCGTCTGTTACATGGTCGTTTTGGTGGTCTAAATACAACGATTTGTTTGGAGAAGTGAGAGAGGCAGCGCAGATGACACAGAGAGGACCAGAAGTCCCGAGAACTCCGCAATCCTTTTCTGTCGCCACTCTGAAGGCCTCCCTTTCATCTCCTCCTCTTTCCTGCCCCCTGCCAATTCTCCGTGGCACAGGACTCCCTGTTTCTCTATATTCGCTTGTTCCCTCTTTCACGCTGGTCTTCAGTACAGGTTGTTTCTCGTTCCTTCGTACATCAGGGCTTTGAGGTCTCCTCCGGTTAGCAGTCTCCGCCTTTTGCGACCGGGGGTGTCTTGGACTGGAGTCGTACTCGGGCGTTACTTTCCCACCTTCCGCGGGCTGTGGCATATCATCAGAAAATCGCGCTCTTCTTTCTCCTTTTTGATGATACCTTCCTTCTCTTACAGATTCAGAAATGGCCACTGTCATTGTATCTTCTCTCGCCTCTTCTCTCCCTTGCTGTCTCAACGAGTTGTCTGATGGCCGGATCACAGCCGGAGGATGATGAAAATCCTCGCCTTTCTGTTCGAGAGAGTGGTATGCGAAGTAGTCCTCAACATCTCCAAACTGCAAGAGATCCACCGATCCAGCAGCAAGTGGGACGCATGCTGACGGGTCAAAACACAGAAGTCCTCTTCCCTCTCCAGACACGGGTGGCTCCTTCTGTTTGTCTCGTGTCTCTTGCTCTTTGATGTCTTGGTTTAGACGCATTTCTCTGGAGTTACGCGCCCAACCACCGTCTTCTCGAGGAGAGGGGCGTGAAATCCCTCCAGGTTCATTAGCCATAATTCGGGTAGCCGAACTCACGGCCACCGGATAGTTGGGTCGGTTTTCTGACGGGAGAGGAGACCTAGAATGACCGTTGATGGAAACAGCGAAAGGAACAGGCTGTCGTTCATCACCATGAGTAGAATGCAGGTGTTTCTTTACCCACTTTCTCGCAAACTGAGCAACCCCTTTGAAGAGGCCTTCGTGATGTGCAAGTGACGGTCGACGCAGCTCTTTATCCTCCTCAGACTGTCGGCGTTGCTGTGTTGCGGCATCTCCAACAGTACACAGCTTAGAACTTCCTCTCCCGGTTTCCGTCTCTGTCGGCGGATAATGTCGTCCCCAGCTTGGACGATGATGATGATGAGAACGCCTCGGAGAGTGTGGAGACTCGTCCGTATGCGCGGTGCCGTTTCTTCGAAGAGGAGCTGAACAGGTCGCCTCGGTGTTTCTTCCCTCCCAAAAGGCAGGAGGAGCGATGGAAGAAGGCTCGGAGGGCTCACACCTCGACAGGTGATCCGGCTGCTCACCCTGGACAAGAGGAGCATTCTGCACTTCCTTCGCGTTCTCGTCTTCCTGTTGATCTTCCATTTCGTCGTCTCGGTCTACAATTACAGGGTTATTACACATCTGTCGTTGGGTCGGTGAACTTGATGTAGAAGGAAGGAGCAGCGGAAATGACGAAGTGCTGTCTCCGACAGCAAGACGGACAGAAGGCAGAGTATCTTCCTTCGAGCCGTACAACCCGGTTGGTTCTCCCCCCTCCACCAGTCCCCTTGACGAATCCTTTTGGATGTCCTGGTAGCTCGCCAGTGCCGTAGTCGCTTCTTCTTTTCCGGTGCCCTCGGTCTGCTCGTATTGCAGTTCTTCATGTACCTCCGCGCAAAGATCTGTTGCCTTACCTTCATCTCGCTCGACCAGATGCTCACCATCACTCTTCATCTTACTGACCATTGTCCTCGTTTTCTCTGTCCGTTCACCCTGTCTGTCCCTCCCCCAACACGTCTCCTCTCCTGAATCACTAGGCGCGACCACCGCAGGGGCGCATGCCACGTTATTCTCTAGATCCTCTCGCGGAAAGAAGCCGCATGCAGCCCTGTTGTCAACCTCTGTGGATCCTTTTTCTGCAGCATGAGTTGACGAGGGCCCCTGGTCTTCCAGCACACTTGTCCTCCCTCCCATCCCTGCTTGATGTACAACTCTAGTCTCACCTACAGGAGCACGAGAACCAGCAGATGCATCGGAAGAGAGACAGCTCGTACCTCGAGGGCTCGTCGTCCCCCCATATTGTCTGTCTGGCTCACTTGCTCCGGAGCCTGTGACCCTTCCCAGCCTATCAGTCTGGAGGAAGTGGTGGCTGTCACATCCCCCTGTGAGAGAAGCAAACTCCCTAACTTCTTCACCAGAAGAGAAACTAGGGCGAGAGCCACCGTCTTCAACTGGTGATTCCATGAACTCTACCTCCTCCGCCCCTATCGTTTGATTTGCATACGAGAGAACTCCGTTGATTGTCTCAACTGTCGGCTTTTCTTTAGCATTCTCAATGCTTCGTTCTGCTTGTTCCCCCGCATCTTTCAGAAAATTGACTTCCCTTTCTAAGTTCGCTTTTATTTGGCTCGCCTCCTTAACTGTTGTGCTACCTCCGTCAACGCTTTCTTTTCTTGTTCCTTCTCCGCTGCCCTTCTTCTCAGCAGCTGTGCCTGCTTGAAGCTTATTTAGGCCTTCTGTATGTGTTGCTCCCACTCTCTTGGCAGAGCTGTGGTCCGTCGCCACCCCACTATCGCGACAGTAGAAGTCTTCACTGATCATCTCAAACAGAGAACTTGAGGCTGGTAAGACCCCCCCGGCAACGGAAAACGCAAGCAACACTCTAAACCAATGAACCCAAGAGAGAAGACCCCGCGTTATATCTTTGCAAAGAGTCTCTTCTTTACTCTCATACGGCGGAAGAAGTAGTAGAGGAAGCGGTGGAGGAAGAAGCCACGGGCAACAACCCGGAGCGAAACAGCTACATATATTAACCTTTCCATACAATGAATGATGCTGAGCTGGCAAAATTGCAGCCCTATTTCCTGTCTGTGCGTCTTCACTGCTATCTCTCGACTTGGGTTTACTGGTTGTTTCCTTGGACGTGAGGAAGACGGATGAAGACAGACATGGAGAATAAGAAGGGACACCGTCTTGAACAAAGATAGGAGTAAGAAAAGACTCTTTGGATATGCCGGTTTGCCCGTTGATATCTTCGGCTTTCCCCTTAGGCGGATCGATAGCATCGAAGCCACTCTTCCCTGCTGGCATTTGACTACCCGCCTCGGCAGGCTGGTTTGAAGGAGACACTGCCCACCAGTGTTGATGTTTTATCAAAAGGAGGAGCATTTGAGCGGCGCCTGAAGTGTCAGGACTCGAAGAGACACCTGGTGCGCATACACAAGCATCTGAGCTTCTCGGGAAACCATTGTCGAGACTTCCTTCCCCTTGTTGGGCAGAACAGAGAATGCTGGCTAAGGTCCGTTGACTAGTGAAGAGAAGAAAGACAGGGAAATCGCACAGGAATGATAAGAGCCTCGAGCTGGCGTCCGGGTGCCGGCTGACGATAAGAAGCAAGAGAGGGAGAAGTACAATCCCGAGGAAACGGGACTGGAAGAAGAGAAGACCAAAGAGGAGATAGAATAACGAGAAAAAAGATACGCGCGGCGACGTGAACTCAAAGATGAAGGCAGCTAATGAGCAAAACTGCGAAATCCTGAAAAAAAGAAAGAGAAACGGAAGGGTAAAACAATCCCGGTATTCTGGAAGTTTGAAAGCGAACACCACGCGTGCGGGCATGTCAAACACCGATATGGACAACTATACCGAGTCAAAGAGCGCAAGTGTCAGACACGTATTCTATTTTCCAGCTGTGTGTGAGAAAGCAGTTCGTCCTGGGGTTTATACGTAGGGCGCGCATCCATCTCTGCAGTGGCTCCCTCAACGTCTCCGGCTTCTACGCACCGCAGTGCCTTTAAAAAGTGAGAATGATGCTCTCAGAGGCGTCGGCGAGTAAAGAAAGAGGACAGACAGCGTAGTAAGATCCTGCTATCCATCGACATACACACATAGTACCCGTGGGGGATATCTCTGTGGCATTATCTTCATGATGACCCATGAAACGAAGAAGGATCGTTATAAAAGCGGGCAATGGTTTGCTTGAGTGAGAAAGGAGTTGAAGCGCCGCTGACAGATATGGTCAACTGAGAGTACCCTCCACGACGGATCCGACCTTTTAACATGTGATTTCGCGCGTTTCCCATCTGGATAACTCTGTCATACAGAATGCACGATACATCTACCGAGATACAAACAACGTGGACTATATCGACGTGCGGTGTGCTTGGCACAAGACATTCTTACGGGCCAGGCTGTCTACGGTTTGGAAACGTATAGTTGTACCTGTCTCTTAATCTACCGAGACGCTTAATCTGAAGAAGCAACTGTTGAACGGGAAGCCAACTGCCTCCTCCACCACCAGCTGCATCTGCAGCGGAAGCAGCTCGGACCGCGACGCTGGGGCCATCAAGAAAGGGCTGAGGCGTATCAAATACTTCTTCAACGGGTTGAAGAGAATTCGCCCAAAGAGTAGGAAGAAGAACAGAAACTTCCAGTCTATCACCAGAAACGACTAAAGCTTTCGCGGCAGTCCGGGCAAGCTGTTGGCTGCCTTGAGATCCTGTAGTACTATGCTGTTGTTGTCCCCCTGTGGGCAGAGTGCGGCATGCATCTTCCAACGGGTGAGACGAAGAAGAGTAAATCGGGAGAGACAATCTCTGGCGTCGGGTTGTGCCGAAGAGATGACTTGGGACCGCAACAGAGCCGAGATAGTACGTAAGAGGAGAGGCAAGAGAAAGGGAGACTGCATTTGACGTGGACGAAAAAGGAGAGGACAAAGAAGGAAGAGAATGGACAAAAGGGGCAAGGGTATGGGCCGGAGGGCCTTGACTAGAGGGAGGGAAGCAATATGACATGGAGCGCGAAGGAGAAGAAACCTCTGTCTTACTTTGCAGTTTCTCTTCTACTCCTGTGCGGTTTGAACCGAGTGAACGACCGTTGCAATAGAGACCCGCGTCTGCAGTGCTTTTATCGGTCTTTTTCCCTGAAGCACCTGCGCTCACGTTAGGGCTTTGACTTGGTGGAGGAGCTGCGTAGAGATGAATTAGTAGATCTTGCTGATTCCGGGACGGGAAGAAAACAGGAAGATTTAGGCACGGCGCAGGACGAAAGCTGAAGCGACAGGGGCCGAAAGGAGGGACAGGATGAGGAGCGGCTCTTGAGAAGAGTTTTTGGAAGAGCGAAAAGGAGCCCGGTGTTTGAGACACAACTGCTGTAGGGAGGGGGAGGAATGGGGAAGACGCAGGAGCGTCGGGTGCTCCTGGAATCAGAAGACAAGGATAAAGAGATGACTGGAAACTGAGAAGCGCGTACGGAGTATACCCTGAAGGGAACGAAGCTCCTTCGAAAGAATGAAGCACAACCGACAGAAGAGAGCACGAAGACGAAGAAGGTGGCGGTAGAAGGCTCCAAGGGTTGAATAGATACGGTTGGACATAACGACTCAGTGCACGTTTGTCACTGCGAGACTCCCTGTCCTCTTCTCCCCCTTTTCGACGGAGTGGACGGCAATCTTGCGTCCTTCTGGTCAGACCCACCCGCTTTCCGGGTCTAACAACTACTCCAACATTCCTCGTATTCCCGGGAGAAGCAGTCAGCTGAGGCATGCGTCCACCTGATTGCTTCCAAGCCGGCGAAGAAGGGGAAGGACAGGGCTCTCCACAGGAGGAGGTATGCTTCACCATCTCCCGCTTTCTGTATTGCCTTTGATGCACAAGCCTTGCTTCTTGTCCTTCGCTACAGTCTAAAACTGACAGCATTTGTTCTTTGGTACCTTCACGTCCGCTAGCAGATGCCGTCAGCCGGGACGTGTTGTCCGCAGGGCTAACTCTTGTACACCCTGAACACCACTTGATTTCACGACTCCCTGTCGTCTCTGACGGCGGAAGAGACCACGGGAACACCGGCGGAACAGCCACCGAACCTGAACTTTCTAGGTCTGACCGGGGGACACGCTCCATCCGCCCTGCTGCTGTTTCTCCGTCGGAAGAAATGCAGGGAAGCAAATTCGAATCCTCTTTTTGTGACCCGTCGTTAATGCTTGAAAGGAGCTCGCCTGTCGAAGCTGTAGGTGTCGAGGAAAACACGCCCCAGCTACTTGCTGTGGAGTTTTCTCGACTGAGACCCATGCCGGCGTTGCGGCTCACCCCAACCGACAGCGCACCAGCCTTGGCAGCTTGTGCCCTCCGTTGCGTTTCCTTCTTCTCTGCCCATTCGACTATTGGCCAGAGCCAATGAGGCAAGCCATCGGTGCAGGCATTCGAGTAAAGCTGGAGATTCCTGAAATGCACATACAGAGCAGCTGGAGATCCTACCTCACTGCACGCAAGCAGGGCAAAAACCCAGTCGTGTGCTGTAACAACGTCTGGTGCACAGAAAGTAAGGGTCTCCATGCACGTGGCTGGAGGGGGAAGATCGGGGAACTGAAACAGATCATCAAAATAAGAGAGATTTTCGCGAGTTTGACGACGCGCCATGGTAGGATGACTTTGGTGTGATAAAGCTGGGCACGAGGTTTCTCTTTGGAGCTGAGGTGTCTGGACACCATGCATATCAATTCGGGAAGGAACGTGAGCTTGCTGATCTTCTGGATGGAGCGTAGAAGTACTCGCGCGTCCCACATCAGCGTCTCCTGTATTGCGCTGTGTGAATGAGTCATCTTCGATTCGGGAGCCGGAATACGAAGAATGACCATACGTCTCTCCTCCAGCAGTGACAAGAAGCAATCTCTCTTCTTCTTCCTCAAGTTCTCCTCCACTGGCAGAACAGACAGATGACGAACTTCGATGGGAGCATGAGGAAACGTCTCCATTCGAATCACCGTCGCTCTTCAACGGACTCCCACAAGTGCGACGACGTCTGTGAGAGGCACTTAACCGCTTGCCATGCTCATGAGAACCTCGGACAGAACGAATTTTCTTTCTCAGATGTCCCAGCTTCCCCTCTCTCCTACGCTCCGCCTGAGAGCCAGAGTCATCCCGACAAGTATTGCCTCCTGTATAGTGAGAGAGAAGGCCTGCAGTTTGTCCTAGCGAGGTAAAGGACAGCGGCTGTGAGGGTAATCCGGGCTCGAGATGAGTCTTATCATTCTCCGACGAAGGTAGTCCTGAGGGTCCACACTCTTCTTCCTCGTAGGGAGATCCCGAGCAAGAACCGAGACGATCATCAACATAAGCTGTAGGCTCCGTTGCCTTGTGATAGAAGGCAGCGAATCTGTTTTGCTGATTTGTCGTTTCCCCTGGTATCTCCTTGGTACTCGCCCCTGGCTCAGGAGAGCTTGTATGTCTAGAGGCATCGTAAAAAGATCGGAGATTTCCCGGCAAGCTGAGGGCATTTCCTTTATCAATGCGATTTAAGGTGGGAGACCCTACTGAGGAGCTTTCGTTTCTTGAAATAATTCGTTTCTGATGGGCTAGCAAAAGTTTCTGTTCTTTGTGCTGTTGCTGTCGTTGTTTTCTGCGCAATTGTTCCTGCTGCTGACCAAGCTGAAGAACATTCGGTGCGTGCAAAACCCAAGTGAAACCCTTTTGCTGTTTATCGTAGGAGAAATTCGCAAGCCGCGCCGTCCGAAGATCCCATGCACACGTCGCCTGTGAAAAATCGAACAGATCTGCTGCGGACCAGTCCGTTGTCACCGCTAGAGAAGAATACGCACCAGGTGACGGTTCCCTCAGCACCTTGTAGTCTGATATTTTGGGATGTTGACTATGAAGAAGAGTACTTCTCGGTAATTCATCTGATAACGTAGTTGCTGACAAAGAATCATGTGGAAACGCCGCCGGACTCAGAGAAGTCATGCTCCCCATTGAGTGACTCTCGTCTTGCTCTTTCAGATCTCCTGTCCTTCCTGCTTCTTCACCCGGCAAGCTGGGTAGGCTATCCTCAGCAGCTCTCAGGAACTGCACCTCGGAGCTTGATGGCTGGACTTCGGGTGCTCGTGCGGAAGGAAAGGGAGCGGCTGCCTCTGTGCCTGGCGCGCAAGTACTTGGCAAAGGAGTATCTGAGGGCGTTGTGCAACGTCCCAGTTCTCCTATTCCCTTTGTTGAAGGAAGTAAATGCGTTTTAGTAGAGCACCGGGAGAGAGATGAAGACCTAAATACATTAGGAAGCGAAGGCTCATAGCAATCTTGCGTGGACACTAACTCGTGTGTACGTTTTGTATCGTGAGGATTTTCTTCTTCCTGATTTCCATTGGTCACGTAGGGGCCAGTCGAGGAAGAAGAGGTTGCGCCCACGGCAGAGGAGAACGGCAGAGCATCCCGCGCAAACACGAGGTGTGAAGTATAGGCGCAAACGCTGGAGCACCTGAGAGGAATCGTTTTGAAGGAGAAGAGAATGTGACGATCAAGAATAAGGAACCGACGCGCAAAGCGGCGAGTGTGTCGTGTTTTCCGGTGTAAAAAGCCCGTCCTCATGAAGAGTAGGAGCGACGCCGCTGCCGAAGGAGAGGGAGAGACGGCGGAGGGAAACACTGCGGGGGCTCGAAAATGAGAAGCACCTTCAATATCGTGACCGCACTCACGTATCCGTGTCCTGTCAGAAGAGCGGTTCCCCACGTGTGGACAGTCGGGACGGCCTTCGACGTCTCCAGAGGGCCTGCTTAGCGTCGTCGATGCCAGTGTCTCAGGTATGGCTGTGGTAGAGAGGGAAGATGAAGGGACATCCATGTCTCCATCAACCCGACGAAGAGGCGAACGAAAGGAAGATACAGGTGGAGGCACGGAAGAGAAGAAACCCGAGGAGCACATTGAAGAAGATAGAGAGCACAAGGCTGGAAGTTCTTCGTGGGCGTGACCCCCTGCGGGTGTATATGAACCAGCCATTCCCGCACCGCTGCGGAATCCGGTGCCCACCTTTGAGTTATCACTCCAGAAGGCCTGCAGGTTTCTTGGTCCTGATGGTCGAAAATCACCCCCACAATGTGCCTCCGTCAGATCTCCTGCTCCAGTGATCAACACCGGTGTTGTTAATTCCCGGTGTTTCACTTCGCCGGCCTTCTTTCTTGAAAAGCTGTGGCCACCTGATTCGTCTTCCATTCCACTTCGTCGCACCCCGACTGCAGAGTACGTGTACCTCTCAGTGGTTTCCAGGCATTATAGCAGAGCGCGTCCCCGTATATCTCATCCTGGCTGGGTTTGTCGACCTGACGCACGAAACAGTTTTGCACCCATGCCAGTTACAGCTCAAGGCCGGCAAGCGAATACAGACTCGGTTCGCATCTCGTGTGCTGTGAGCGTAGAAAAGACATGCTCGGAAGAAGAAATAGCAATGCCACTAGACCAAGCCTAACACCGTCTATACAGGCTACCGTAGAGCAAGACATAGACGAGAGGCGCTCCAGATACGGGTCTTCAGACAAAAGCCTACTCCCGGGGCGCTCTTGCCCGTCAACTCTGGGTGGCCCGCATGCCCGCGGACAGCTTCAGGCATTTCATTAACCTTTACCCTGCACGCCGACACTTGCAGAACGACGGCATTGCTCACGTTCTTGCTGCTCCAACCTGGATTTTCATGGTCTAGGAAGTTGCCAGGAGCGGGGAAGAGTCCGGACTGTCCCGCTAGCTTTCGGGCACGCCGCCTTTGCGACACCAGACTTCGGAGTGTGCATGCGGGCAAGGCGAACAGCCGTAGTGTGCCTCACGGCGGCCGCTTGACTGCACGCCGGGGGGTGTTTCGTTCGGGTGATGACTTCGAGAAGGCCGGAGGCATTCTTTGTTTTCTAGAACTCCGAGACAAGTGCCACCCGCACAGCGTTGGCGCCTGAAGCGCCCAGAAAGGGCCCATGTTACACCACCGGAGATTAACCGACCCATCCGGTTCGCGACTTGGTCAACCGGTGTGTGTTTTCTAACCTCGCCACTTGTCGTACCTCATATGCCCACAGAAGCCGGAGTGCTCACTCCGCTGATATTCAGTCGGTGAGCGACTGCAGTGACGCTGTTATAGACAGCAAAGAGTGCTGCTTACGGGAGCGGGAGCTGAGCTCTAGAGCGTGCGGTGGTCCTGGGGCGCGTGGTGCCAGAAGCGACGCCAGGGTAGCGGGAAGGCGCTGGATCTGCTACTGGGGGGTGGAGGCGGAGAGTGTACACTGGTTCCGAGTGGACCGGCCCTTCTGGGACGGCAAGAGAGATTCCGTGTGCAGGCACGCGACCAGAGATTCCGGTACTTTGCTAGAGAGACTACTGTTTCTACGGAAACAGTGCAAGCAGCTGGTCAACTGTGATAGAAGAGCTGAGCTGTACAATTTAGGGGAAGCTGTAATGCCTGCATTGCGGCTCTGCGCGACCGTCGCTGCGTGTAGCGCCTTGGAGTGAACAGCGTCTTCATCTTTGCGGACGCCTGCACCTCCGCCGGAAGCCGGCTCAACTGACTTGACACAGCTTGAATTTGTTCGTGATTTGCTTCAAGCTCTCTTTGTCGCTAAGCATGGCCCAGGCGGTAGACGGCTTCATACTTTTCGTCTGTGTCTCCAACCGCTCCTCTAGATTCCTTAGTTCCGTCCGCAAAACGTGCAGTTGGCGTTTGCCTGTTCCAATGCCGCCTCCACGTTAAACTGCCGGTCCGAGGACTCAGTAGAATTCACTCTAGCTCCTCTCTAGTCTCTTCCACCACGTATGGGTCCAATGAGAAAGATGACGCTCCATCCCCACTAACAGACACTTCGGTCGACACACACACCTAACACGTTCGCGCGACGTATTCGCGTCAAGCGCCACACAGCGACGGTCGCGCAGAGCCGCAGCGCGGGCATTACACTACCGCGGCGCCTAAGCTGCTGCGTCCTTGCCAGC
>NW_027156256.1:0-334 GCF_002600585.1 Cystoisospora suis | reverse complement strand
CTAGCAGCCCTCTGTCGATGCCCTTTGGGTCTTCATGCCTCTAGCCAACTTGCGATTCGGTCAATTCGGGCCTACAGGGCTTCCTCTTAGACCTACGCCTTCAGGTTGGCTTCAAACTAGGCCGGCGGCTATTATTCGGGCTGCGCTAGCTCTGAGGGGACAGCTAGGGTTCCCGGCCGGCCGTGCAGGTTGCTCCGAGCATCGATCCCGGGCGTTCCGTGGGCTCTTTCGCCCAACTTTTGGACCAATGAGCGATTAAATCGCATTAGGCACCCCTAGGTGCCGTAATGTACAAGTCCTCACACAAGGAAAGTTCTCTTTCGCACAATCATTC
>NW_027156255.1:2075-4899 GCF_002600585.1 Cystoisospora suis | reverse complement strand
AGATCTGTATAGTGTATGTATATAGGATAGGGAGAAGGTGCCTGTGGAAGGTGTGTGGATACCCAGGTGTATGTACAGTGGACATGCGCGCTAAAGAGTATGGACGTGCCTCAAAGGTTTATCGAGAGATGCATGCACGCATGTTTCTTTCTTTGTAACTCTTTCTCTCCGTTCTTCTTTTTCTTTTCTTCTTGCCGTATGGATACATACACACATACATGTATACTCATACATGCATACATATACACAGGCACTTACATGACAGGATAAGAAGACTTGTTTCTTCGCTTTCCACTTTTCGCATCCATCTTTCTTTCGTTCCTTCGCTTCCATCCATCCTTCTTTCCTTTCTTTCTTGTCATTCTTTGCACTACCTCTTTCTTTCTTTCTCTTTCTCTTCCTTCGTAGGGAGTAGCGAGAGAGGTGTGTGTGGCGATATGAATGAAGTAGGCGAAGTAGACACGAAAGTAGAAGAAGAGAAAACTTCAAGAAGAGGGCGAGAGAGAGACAGAGACGGGAGGACAAGAGCGTCTTCTCAGAGAGCCGAAAGCTCTCAGCGAGGAGGTCCACATCATAAGAAGGGCGTTTTATCCTCCTTTAATCATCTCTTCGATAATGTGTCTTCTTCTTCTAGGCGTTCTCTTTCTTCCTCTAGCCGTCTTCTCCGCTATACAGATTCCTCGAAACGACCTTCTCCTCGAGGAGGTGCCAGAGCGGGGGAAGCAGAGAAAGGAGGAGGAGGAGGAGAAGAAAAAGAAGAAGAAGAAGAAAAAGGAGATCCTCTCGTGAAGCCGTCAAAATCTCTTCAAGAGCCTTCTCAGAAGAAGAATGCAAGTTCAGCCGCTGTTTCTTCTTCTTCTTCTTCCTATTCGAAGCTCTTAACGTCGCAGAGAGGAAAGGCCATGGCGAGTCGCCTAGGGGTCGATTTAGCCGCGATTCTCCAAAGTATCGATCAAGCAGAGAGACTGGAGCGACAGCACTGTGAGAAAATGTTCCTCGAAGAAGTAGAGGAAGAAAGAAAAAGAAGAAGAAGACAGTCTCCTTCGACGGGTGTATCGCGTGGCCGGAAGGATGAGAAGAAACGTGGAGGGAAGGGAGAACAAAGAGGAGAAGAAGATGAAGAAGAAGAAGAGGAGGAAGAAGAGGATGGGATTGATAAGAATACTAAAGGTCTTCGTAGTAGTGCGAGCATGTACTACAAGAAAGACTTCTCGGAATTCTCCTTCTTAGGCATAGGGGGGGGAGGAGGTGAGAAGAAGAAGAAAATGAAGAAAAAGAAGAAAAGTAGACATTCCGAGGAAGATGAAGAAGATGAAGGGGAGGAGGAAGAAGAAGAAGAGAAGAAGAAAGAAAGAGGAAGAAAAGGATACTACCAAGATGGAGATAGTAAGAAAGATGCAGGAAGAAGAAAGAGAGGAGAAGAAGAAGATGATGGCGAAGAAGAAGAAGAGAGAATAAAAGATGAAACAAAAGGAAAGCAGGATAATATTAAACAGAAGAGAACAAGAGTAGGAGGAGGGAGTTCTTCTCTTTCTCCTCACCTTCCATCGCATGCGGTCGGGAAGCAAGGGGTCTTAAGATGGCTTGTACGTCTTCATAATGTAGCTCTCTTTGCGAAACAACTTCCGATCTTGAAGAAGAAAATCGAAGCAGAGCTTGAACGAAAAGTCAAAGAAAGAAATCCTAAAGACCTCGAGATTGTCTCTGCTCTACGTCAATTATCCTATCCTGACGCTTCATGGACACCTTCTTCTTCTTCTTCCGTCGATAAGGATGGGGGAGGAGGAGAAGACCAAAAGAAGAAGAAGAAGAAAGACGAGGACGTTAAGAAAGAGGAGATGATAAGAAAAAAAGAGGGAAATACAAAGGTGTCTGAAGAAGAAGAAGAGAAAGGAGAGAAGGCGAGTAGGAGTCATACGAGTAGACACCCTCGCCCTCCTCCCCAGGGGGAAGCAAGAGGAAAAGGAGGAAGGAATGAAGAGAAGGAGCAGCACGGGGATAGAAATCTCTATGAAAGAGAGCAAAATCTCCAGCTACAGGAACTAAAGAAACTTCTTAATGAGAGACTTCAACAGCTCTCTTCTCTCGTACAAGCCACCGCCCAAAATATATGCGAGTAAATACTACCTACACACACACATATATATATATAGCTATTTATATATATATATATACATAGACACATCTTCACACGCTTACATATGAAGCACCGTCATATATGTATACCCCCACGTATGTATTGTATATATATATATGTATGACGGTGTACTGTATGTGTATGTATGAATAAATATGGGGGATGTTCTTCCCGTTTGCTGTGGACATGCATGTGGAGCTCGCGACCTCTCACCCTTTGGAAGAAAAAAGAAAAAGTGGAGGTTTTCTCTATACAAATATATATATATATATCTATATATATATAGCATATCTAAATGTATTGATCTCTAGTCTATGATAGAGTTATATGGATACAATGGCTGTATATAGCTTGTGACTCTCATGATCCTCTAGACGAACATCTATATCCACTGCATGCATATAGATCTTATATGTATGTATATCATATATATATACATGTGTATGGAAATATACTCCATACATACATAGAGCCGTCCATAGCCATAGACTCATGACAACTTATCGCATGCCTTTACAGAGGTATATGTATCTATCTATATATATCTATATGTATCTATATATATAGATATATATAGATAGACACATGTATCTACAGCTTTTTTTCTTTTCTTGTTTGAGCGGGGAGGAACAGCTTGATTCTTCTGGATAAACTAGAGGAGAAATCTTCTTTCTTTTCTCTTCTTCT
>NW_027156255.1:0-1896 GCF_002600585.1 Cystoisospora suis | reverse complement strand
CTTCTCTTCTTTCTTTTCTCTCTCTTACTTTTGCCTCTTCTTCTCTTTCATCTTCTTCATCATATATATATATATAGATAGATTGATAGATAGATATAGATATATAGATATGTATATATATATATATATAGCATGCCTGGTATCTATCTCACTGGTCGGTTCGTCTGTTTTTTTTTTCTTTCTCTTCATTTTCAGAACTGCGGCGGCTTATATAGTGTACTATGAGTTGCAGAGAGATTTGTTTGAAAAGCTTTACGCGTCGGCTTCAGCGTCACATGGAGAAGAGAAGAAGAAGAAGACGGCGAGCCTTTATGAAGAGTCTCCCTCCAACTCCGATTTCTCCGCCTATCCTTTAGAGCGAATTGTCTCTGCGTTTCCTAAGGTAATTGTGGCCCCGCGGGTGTATATACACCAAAAATGTAAAGACTTCCAAGTCAGCTCCTCTTCTTCTTTCTTTACACACTATTTAAATATATATATATATATATATGTATACACATAAATGTATGTATATATATATATACCTATGTCTATATCTATATCTGTCTCTCTCTCTTTCTATAAATGTATATATATATATATATGTATATATATCTGTAGTGATAGTCGTAGTAGTAGTAGTGGTATTTTATTTTATTTTTTTGGTATGTTTGTTTCTTCTCCTTTTTTTTTCTTTTTTTGCCTGATAGCTAGACACACCGTAGTCCTGTATATACACCGCATATAGCATATAAAGAGATATACATAAATCTATCTTTCTCTGTCTCTTCTCTATCTTACTCCTTGCATCGTATGTCTACCATTGAATTTTCATTCTTATGCTTATTCTTCTTCTTCTTCGTATTCTTCTTATTATACCTAGTGTTGTATGACTATGGAGATCAAATGAGGCTTGTTGTCCTTTTCTTTTTCTTCTTCTTTTCTCTGATCTCCTAACGCTGTCTTTTGTCTCTAAACTCTTTCTTTCGGCTGTGTTACTTCTCCATCTTTTCATCTTCTATCTATTTGTTCATCTTTCATTTTCTCTTTGGTCTCTTTCTTTCTTTCTTTTTTTCTCTCTTTCTCCCTTTCTTTCTTTCCTTCCTTCCGCGTTCGCTCTCACCTTTTCATCCATAGTGGAAATGCACCCCACTAGCACTCGTAGTTTTTTTCTTCTTCTTCTTCACTAGGACTAGTTGAGGGTCGGCCTTTGATGTATTACAAGAAACCTTATGAACGCAGAGACACGTAAAGAAAGGACAGAAATACGAAGAGAGAGAAGAAGAAGAAGAAGCCTTTGGGTCGCTCATTTTGTTTTTTGCGTGAGGGGTGTAGAATGCCTGGCCCCCCCTCTTCCGTAATTTCTCGTAGTCCTCCTGATAGTTGTCGTATAGAGGCTGCCCCTCTCTCCAGCAACTCTGTCTGCTCCTCCTCTTCTTTTTCTTTTCACGGTAGTGACTATTCCTATCGCTAGTAGGAATAGTAGTACTAAGATGAAGAAGAGGAAGAGGAGGAGGTAGATGTGGTCTACGCCGTCAAGTTAGACAGGTTAGAAGCTACGGAGGGCACAGTCCGAACGATAAGCAGTCAGGGAAAGGACGGAGTCGGTGTGCGACCAAGCGAGAGACTCAAACAAGAAGGTATCGAAGTCGACTCAGACGTTGGAAACCTCCTAGACGAGTTCTCCGACGTATTCCAAGACCTACCACCAGGCGGAGTCAAGAACCGGGAGATCAAACACCGCATCCCGACCGTCCCAGGCCAGCTACTGTAATGATTCTAGGGTCGCAGGGGTCGCTGTGCGAAGCCGAGAAGGACGACTGGTGGGTGTGACCTCTCGACTAGGCACTGGTGAGTCTTCTCCCATACTAGGAACTGCTCACGAGCGTCCTACACCCCTAGGGTCAGAACCTTCAG
>NW_027156254.1:0-335 GCF_002600585.1 Cystoisospora suis | reverse complement strand
TGAATGAATAGGCATAAGCCGTTAGGTTCCTTCTAATAAGTAAACCAGTATTAGGAGTAAACTTAATCTAGTCCAAAAACACCATAGTGAGTTCCAGTAGTGGGGATAAAAGAAAATCTAGGGAGTTTTAGGATCTCTAACCTAATAGTAAGCAAGGGGGAACACTTAGAGTGCCTGAGAGGCCGGAAGGGCCGTAACAGTGCATGAATCCAAAGTCCTGTGAAAACCGTTGTGTGCGCTCGAAGTACGGAGGGCACCAGTGTGCACGTTCGAAGCCGACGGGGACCAGCTCGAACTCGGGAAAGGCCGACAAAGACCGAGATAGGCATCGGGAA
>NW_027156253.1:0-353 GCF_002600585.1 Cystoisospora suis | reverse complement strand
AGGGGAGCAGAGAGTTCAATTAGGGGGGGTCGACCTGTGTGTGATCTTGAATGAATAGGCATAAGCCGTTGGGTTCCTTCTAATAAGTAAATCAGTATTAGGAGTAAACTTAATCTAGTCCTAAAACACCATAGTGAGTTCCAGTAATCAGGATAAAAGGAAATTTAGGGAGTTTTAGGATCTCTAACCTAATAGTAAACAAGGGGGAACACTTAGAGTACCGGAGAGGCCGGAAGGGCCGTGACAGTGCATGAATTCAAAGTCCTGTGAAAACCGTTGTGTGTGCTCGAAGTACGGAGGGCACCAGTGTGCACGTTCGAAGCCGACGGGGACCAGCTCGAACTCGGGAAAGG